>NC_056572.1:37060871-37332777 GCF_018340385.1 Cyprinus carpio | reverse complement strand
ATATAAAGAACTTTCCAAACAGTTTGGTTTTCTGTGATGTCACTTAGTCACACACAGACATCAGTAATCAGCATATGAACCTCAACAATGGTGACCATAAAAAAACAAACAACAACAAAAAAGCAGAGCATGCTGGGAGCCATGGATGAAGCGCTTTGAACTACAGGTACCCAGCATGCATTGCAGCATGCTTTTTTTTTTTTTTTTTTTTTTTCAGAACCATTGCTGAGGTTCATTCTGATTATTGATGTCTGTAGTGTGACTAATTCACACCCAGAAGACCAAACTGATTGGAAAGTCCTCGGTACAACTGATTATGAAAAAAACACTGACTTTTTTGAATGGCTTTCATTGTAATCAACTTTCGAACTAACTATAGAACACCCCATTTAGTAAGATTTTGTAAACCTGAATAGCTCCATAATTGATGAGATTATCATCACCAATATGCTATACAACAACCAATACCTGGATCATATTCTCTGGGTTTTTTGAGTTATAACAAACATGTTTCAAAAAACATGGTTAATGTTGCAAAATACACAAATAATCTAAGACAGAAATCAAGGGTCAAGAGCCCAACTAAAGCAAAACACTGATCTCTCTAAATATGGTTTACTTCAAATGAAACAATAACCAACATCTAAACCTTTTAGTTATTCTCAATCAGATCTTCTGTAGACGCCTGACAGAAATAAAGTCAGTCTGGTTATTAATAAGTGGGAGCTGGTGGTGCTGTTTGTTAACAGCAGCTGTTCATCACTAAAAGCTCAATTAGCACTTAATTAATCACTTGATTACATAATTGCAAAGTTTTAAAACTTACATGGTTTAAGTAAAGGCAATCTGTTTACTCAAACGGTTTGAGTTACTGTGACTTGTCAGGTTTTACAGTGAAAGCAGAACATCTCCTCAGACTGAGCTCAGAAAGCACTAATGCAGCTGAATGGACATTAGAGTCTTTCAGGATCCTAAGACCTAAAATAAGAAGATTGTAGATGATAAACAGGAACCAGTTTCAAAATGTGATTTATTGCATGAATAAAATCTATATGATTCTATAATTTAAACACAAACAGAGTATCGAGCAGAATTATCTCTCACATATTATCTATAACTGGAATCCTGACTAATGTAAAGCAGGTCAGACAGCAGCTGCACATTCAGAGAGAGGAGACTAACAATAGCATTTATCAGTCTAAACAGAGTGTACAAAATTATAACCTCGTTTCATATGTGTCTCCATATCATATAAAGGCTGGTTGAACTCGTGGTTTGTTTTAAAGTTGCTATTACAGAGTCTATAAGGAATTAAAGGTGTCTGAATTGGAGTGGAAACGTTACAGTATAATTTGTGTCACTCAGCGGTTTTGTTTCCTGTCTTCATTGTAACCTGACAAAAACTAACATGACAGACTATTTTAAACATGTGAAAGAAGCAACATGAGCAGTGATGGAAACTTTAAAGTGTCTCATGATTCGACACCGCAGCACGTCTGCATTAATACCAATAGTATCGTGTGATGATCTGTGTTCTCTGTTATAGTGAGTTAGTTGAGTCCTGTGTGGTAAATGACCGTGGTGTAAATCTCATCCTCACTGAATCTAACTGTAGCTTCACTGAGAGATTCTTCATGCTTCTGGAAACTGACAGCAGTGTACAGGAGCTCATCAGAGGGGATTGTGGGTAACTGTGAGTGAGTGTCACCTCGTCTCTTGTGTCTTAATTTGCACACAGTCAGAGTGAATCCAGCGATCAGCAGCAGAATCACACACACACTAATAATGATGATCACGGAGAAATCTGAGAATAAAACACACCAACAGAGTAATAATTAAAGAGATACAGTATGCATAATTGAAATAACATCGACACAAATATTCTAACTGATGATGTGTATGTTCAATTCACACATTTATCAAGAACGTGAGTTAAAGTGATCTAATCTGTAGCATGAAGCTGCTCTGGTTCATTTCAGTACAACATGAAATCCAACTCGCGTGTTTTATATCCAATACAAATATATGTTTTAATACTTGCAGGTTATAAATACAGAGCAACTGTGAGTCTAAACAAACTGTACATAAATTAAACATTTAAAGCATGGCTTTGTTGTCGTCTGATGATCTCTTACTGAACATCATCACTGAGAGTTTTCTTGCACAGCATCATATGCACAGTATTTCATTATATATAAAAAGCTGCACTATACTCTGCAGCTGAATTAATGTATTTCAGTCTCTCTTCTGCAGAACTGTACACGTTTATTTCATCTCTGTTGAAACTTCATTGTAGTCTGTGGGTTTTCCTAGAATAAAGACTGTCAATTCTTTCACAGCCAAATTAAACTGAGATTGAACTCATCTTAAACCAGGAGTGTCCAATCCTGCTTCCGTTTAGCTCCAAACTGCCCAACACACACTTATCTGGAAGTTTCTAAAACTTGGAAGACCTCGAATATGTTCAGGTGTGTTTCACAAATAACCGGAGCAAAACCCTGTAAGATAGCGAGTCAATGGACACGCCTGCTTGCCTAACTTTATCTGTCAATCACAAATATAACATACTCAAATTGGCTATAAACACAGACTGTAGAAACTTTTATACCCAGTATGACTAAGTGTTTGTTCTACTCACTCATAACATGTATATGAACAGTATTAATAATGGAGTAACTGTACGAGTCTCTGTTGATCCAAACTCCACATAAATAAACTCCTCCATCATCTGGTGTCACAGCAGTGATTCTCACACTGAAGATGTTTTTATGTTTTTCATCAGAAATACTGAATCTTTCTTTCTTCTTCCATCTGCTGTAAATAATCTCAATGGAGTCTTTTCCTTCTTTGAATATCATTTTGGGATCATTATTGTGATTCTGTGAATATTCACAGCTGAGAGTGCTTGATTTCTCCAATATTTACCATCACTCTCTTTGACACTTTACAACATGAACCTGTAATTCACATAGAGGAATTTCTTTTATGAATATAAATGCTTTAAAATGATCAGTGGTTTTACTAAAGTCTTTGATTGAAAATTGACTGACCTTTCTTCTTTCACATTCAAAGTCATATATATACGCTGGTTGCTTGAAGAACATCAGTGCGTATCATCCAGCATCTTGTGTGTTCCAGTTCTCTGATGTAGATCATGAGCTTTCCCTCACTGTTTCGATAAAGTGTGAGATCTTCCCTTCATTAATCCATTTATCATGTTTCTTATCATTTGGTATTATTCTCTCCACTCCAGGTAATTTGGCCATATATTTAACAGAGTTACTGAACCGTACTCTTGCAGAATCCACAAGAACACTTCCTCCAGAATATCCCGTGGACGCTAAAGCATCTCACTGCAGCTGTCAATCAGATTGATACTGTGATTAGAAAGCTGATGAACAGAAAACAGCATCATTACTGCAGTGAAGAAAGAGAAAAGCTCTGACCTGAGATCAGGTAGAAAGTGAGGAAGATGAGGAGGATCTTCATTGAGAGTTGAGTTCAGTCTTCTTTCTGCTGAATGATCTCTGTGTGAATCTCTCTGTCTCTACGTCGGTCTGCTTTAGTTACTTCCTCTTTATTCAGCTCTTTATCAGTAATGAGCAGCTTTACTGGCTCCTCCCACCATCACCAACACTGAACATCACATTAATCACACTGAAAGAGCCGACACCTAGTGGAGGTACACCATCCGATACTCAGAGCCCACACAGGTTTCTTGTTTCATATCAGTATCATTTTGAACTGGTATGAAGTCCGGCTGTACCGTTCACGCTCAGAAGAACATTAGCAGATCAGCGACGATCATCGGGCTTAAGAATTGCTTTGTTTTGTTCGGTGAGCGCTGCTGCCATCATCAGCACCAAGGAACACTGATAAATGTCGAACAGCAGCTCATTACATTAAGCCGACTTTGGCTGTTAACTTTTTAACATGGCTGACACCTCTGAGTTCAAATAAACCAATATCCCAGAGGTACTAATTTACTCAAACAGTACATGACTGAACTGCTGACCGAGCCAGATATCTACGACACATTGACTCGTTTCTCGAGTCAAGAACCGGGTTGCATCGTTTTTTTCGGATCACCGGGTAGTGATGGGAAGTTCTGTTTCTTCTCCGCGAAACCGGCTCCTTTCGGACAGTTTGATCAATAAAACCGGGTTACATAAAAACGGTTTCACCAGTTCTTTGGCGCCGACGCATCGACTTCATTGGCTACATTGCCCTGATTCAAGCTCTTCGGGTTTACCCGCCGCCATAATAGCAAGCACAGAATCAGTTCTGAATCAATCACCAAAAAGAACCAGTTCGTTCAGATCTGTGTGTCAGTCTGCTTCACGACGCGCAGTATCATCAGCCTTTTCGATGAACAGAAAACAGCACATCCTGATTACTGCCCCCACATTCATTCGTGATGAAAGAGTTTGAGTAAAGAGCTTACAGGAGCTCAGGTAGAAAGGTGAGGACGATGTTAGGCAGGCTCTTAATGCATTTGTGAGTTTCAAACGATCAGTCTTCTTTCAAGCTGAAAGTGATCTCTGTGTGATATCTCTCTTTCTAACGCTACATAACAACAGAGACCGAGAGAAGTCTGCTTTAGTTAGTTCCTGATTTATTGACCAAAATGCTCTTCGATGCTCAGTAATGGCAGCCTCTGATTACAAGGACTACACGCCACCTAGTGAGCCCGTAACCCTTGTCTGTATACTCAGAGCCACACAGGTTTCTTGTTCTCATAAGTAATCTGTCTGCTCTCCTATTTTAATCTTTAACTAGAGACCGGGGACAGTAAAAACGTTACATCGTAAGTTCCACTGTGAGCCCTTTAGCAAGCATGTCCTTCTAAAACTCTGTCCTAAAGAACCTCAACCTACTGCTCATTTTGGATGCTCTTCCTCGTCTAAACACAGGGGTTCTAGGACTTTTTCAGGCCAGGGACAGGGACCCCTTCTTAGGCTATACGTCCCACACTCATAATAATAACTGTGACTTAAAACCCAAAGTGTACAGTGGGTGGGAGTAAAATGATGCACTTGTTTATTGACACAAATGGTACCCATATGCACTTTTTAATCTAATACAGCACAATTATTATAATTTATCCTTATTTTCCAGAGAGATTTAAGTCGCCACCTTAGTATGTCACACCCGGTCAAACTTCAGTTGATGAGAGAGAAAGAAAAATAATAATAATAATAATAATAATAAAAAACATGATAAATCACATATCAATTGAAATTTATTATTACATTCAAAAATCTTGTAACAATACCAGTAGATCAAATGTATTTTGATCCCTTTATCCACAACACATCCTTTAAATGTTGTATTTAGAACAAAACAAAAGAATGAAAAAATATAAGTAGACAAAATAAAACTGAAAATAAAGTACAGTGGCATCATTACAAACAACATACTGTTTGAGTCATTTAAAAAAATGTTTAAATATACAAATTTATATACTGCATAAATATGAAATGAGGCATTTAGTGCCAATATAAGGAGGAAAGGGAATAGTAGCAGCAAACCTGATCACACAATTATGCAATTTACACACAAATATCTTACTGAAGCAAATGAAAAAAAAAAAAAAAAAAAAGACTTGTTTGTGATTGGACATCCAACTTCTCACTGTCTCTGAGAAGGTTACTTTTTTTTTTTTTTTTTTTTGCATTTGAAACGTCTGAAAAGCAGATCTTTCATAATGCACACTTACAACTGGAGTTGGTTGGACTTATTAGCAAAAATAGTTTTGAGATTGAATGTCCCTCTAGAAAATGATTCCGATGACCTCTGACTAAAGCCGTTCGGAGGAGGAGAGTGAAGAGATGGGATATACAATAAGAGAAAATGTGTCATACATTAAACAAATTCGCAGCATGTTTTTATGGAGTGGAAAGTCTGATGAAAGATATGCAATTTTTTTTTTTTACACCTGCTATTGGCTGAAAGGCTTCTTGGTTTGACTCCTTCGAAGAAGATAAACTGAGCAAAATAAAACCACAAGCAGAAAAAAAGCAGCACATGTTTGATGATCTTTAGCACACATGAACACAAGTAATCAACAAACCTGCAAAACACAAAGCACTGAGACTTTTACAAGTAAGTCACTTTATGCCAGTAATGAAAACATAATGGGTTAACGAGCTTTTTTCCCGCTGAAATTACACCACCCTTGATTAAAAATAAAATAAAATTAAAATGAAATAAATAAACCTTCTGTAAAGACTCACCACTTCAAGTGTCTCATTGCTTTCTGTTGATAATAATCTCAATCATATCACAACACAACATCAGGAAAGTGACCCTTTACAAAACCATGACATTTACATCTCTAAACCCACAACTGTATTTGTATCTTTCTCTGGCTGAATTCAGAATAACTAACTAACATAAAACGTACGTATTACTGCTGTATAAAGATGTTCCATGATATTTTAAAATGGAGAGAGGAGACGAGGGGATAAAAGCTGCGCGTTTGTGAATTACCTGCATCTGTGCATCTCTCTCTACAAACAATAAAAGCTGTGAGTTTAGTTACTCCCCAAAACACAGATTTACATGTCAAACTTTGTTGCTGAGAAATATAATGTAGCGGTTCAGTATTGAAGCTGTTTTATAATAAAAGTTGCGGGCTGCGTTGACCGGAAGTTTCTGTACTCCTGCATGTCTCTGTGTGTGCGCAGCTTCATCTATGCATTAAACGATTTTAATATACACCTGCATTATATGTATGTATATATGTATGTATGTACATATAGGCCTCTATATATATATATATATATATATATATATATGTTAGGGAATCTGTAAGTATTATTCGAAAAATAAAAAACACTATTCAAATTTTCCTGCGTGTTGCTTTTCTGGCCTAAATGCAGGGATCCATGCCACTAAAAAGTCAGAGTTGTAACTAAACGCACTGGGGTGTATGTAGGAGCTTGTTAACAAGTTTATTTGTATTTGATCACAGAATGTCGTCGTCTGCCTCGCAAAGTTTGGAATCACTTTAATCAAAAAAGATCTTACAAAATGTAATTATATATATAAAGTTGGTTCCCCAATGCTTCCAGACATGGTTATGGCCTTGGTTTGAATCGCTATATAAAACTAACAGTCCAAATCACATTGTTAATTCAATCTTAATGAATCACTCAGTACATGTTGCAGAGGTGAATGAGCAGCTCTTAGTCTTTATTGTCTTCTGCTCACATGTTTATCTTCTGTCTATCTGTGTTCAGTCTCATGTGTCTCACTGTGGGTTTCCTGAATAAAGATGTTTAATCTTCACAATCAAATTAAACTGAGATGCTGAGAAACATTCACCAATTTTCTGTGGCTTTGAGCTGGACGGAAAAATGGCCTGTTCATCACACCCACACACCCACCCACACCCACACACACACGCACACCCACCCACACGCACACGCACAAACACACACACACACGCACACACACACACACACACGCACGCACACACCTCTAGTGTTGGTTAGAAACTTTGTGACAAAAACTTTTATTTTAAAGCCTTTGAATATCACAACAACAAATAATATAGTTAGAGTATGTCTATAAATGTAGTTTACTGATGAATTCAGTGTTTTAATATTTTTTTGGAACCTGTAACACTTTTTTTCAGGAATCTGTGATGTATAAAAAGATGAAAAAGAAGTGCATTTTTTAAAAGTAGAAATATTTTCTAAAACAATATACATTACAGTTCAAAAGTTTGGGGTCAGAAATGTTTATTCTTTATTTTTGAAAGAAATTAAACCTTTTATTCAGCAAGGCTGTGTTAAATTTTTAAAGATGTGATAGCAAATATTTATATTGTTATAAAAGATTTATATTTTGAATAAATGCTGTTCTTTTTAACTTTTTATTAATCAAATAATCCTGAAAAAAGTATCGCAGTTTCCAAAAAAAAACAAAAAAAAAAAAATATGTGGCAGCACAACTGATTCCAACATTGATAATTCTAATAATAAATCAGCATAATAGAATGATTTCTTAAGGATCATGTGACACTTTATACTGGAGTAATGGCTGATGAAAATTCAGCATTGCATCACAGAAATAAATTTTAATAGGATATTAAAATAGAAACCATTATTTTATATTGTAATAACATTTTGCAAGAAAACTGTTGTTGTTGTTGTTTCTCAATTTTTGATCAAATAAATGCAGCCTTAATGAGCATAAGAGACTTCTTTAGAAACATTACAAGTCTTACTGATCCCAAACTTTTGACTGGTAATGTATATATATATAAAACATTAAATTCTGAATACATGTAACATCAGTATCATCAGTGTAATCATCAGTAAACTACATTCAATCGTCCTCTACTATATGTTAATGCTGTTTTAGTACATTTCATGCCATGAGAATGTTTGACATAATTCAAATGTAATGTAAAAATAATCTCACTGACTGTTATATCTTAAATAATCTTACTGTTGTATCTTAAGTAACAGATTTAGACAATATAACAGCACAAAATACTTATTTTTCTATTAATAAAATTATTCTACATGAAAGGTATACACAGTTTTTACATCAGAAAAATTAACTAGAAACAAACAGAACGAGAATGAATTACAAAAAACATTAGCAAAAGTATTGATCATCAAGTTTTGTAGCTCTGTATCCAGTGTTGGGGAAAATGCAATATTGTGTTACTTTCTAAAAAATAACCAATTACGTTACTTAGTTACTTTTTATTGAAAGTAATGCGTTATGTTACTTTTGCATTACTTTTTCAGTTTGGGCTGGGCTTGCTTATTTGCTTTTAATATAAAAAGTTCTATTTTTGGCAAATAATTGCCAAAAGCCTCAGGTTGAAGGAAATATAAATTCACACCTGTGCAGCAGAACGCAGAAGAAGAAAGTTCAATACTATTCAGCAATAAAAAAGAAGAAGAAATGTTAGTTTATCTTGTGTAATTTTTGCTTATTAGTATGGTTGAATTGGATCATCAAAGGTCAGCAGCCAATTAGTTAATAAAATGGGCTTAAATACATAAAGGATATTTGTATTATTTAACATATATAATGATTGCAGCTTTGAGACATATTCTGACATGCTTTTAACTGTTTTTATTAAATTTGAGGAAAGCTAAATATGTTTTTTTTTTTTTTTTTTTTTTTTTTTTTTTTTGAGTGAGATGAATTAATGCATGTTCACATTTATTCTAGAACTAAAGTAACATCTTTTTCCCGATTTCTGTCAACATCGGTACAGATGAGCTGTCAATCAATAAATGGGAAAAAAAGCAACTGGCGCTACTGGGGAAGTCATAGCCTAGTGGTTAGAGAGATTGATTCCTAACCCTAAGGTTGTGGGTTTGAGTCTCGGGCCAGTAATACCATGACTGAGGTGCCCTTCAGCAAGGCACCGAACCCCCAACAGCTCCCCGGGCGCCACAGCATAAATGGCTGCCCACTGCTCCGTGTGTGTGTGTGTGCACTTTGGATGGGTTAAATGCAGAGCACAAATTCTGAGTATGGGTCACCATACTCTTGGCTGTATGTATGTCATGTCACTTATTTGAAAATGTAGCTCAGATATTTTCTTGTAAATTAAAAAGTAATGTGTTACTTTACTAGTTACTTAAAAAAGTAATCTGATTACGTAACTTGCGTTACTTGTAATGTGTTATCCCCAACACTGGTAATATCTCTTGCATGCACAAATCTAAATCAGGTTAACCCTCTGGAGTCGATTAACGCGTAATACGCGTTTTGGGGTATTTTTCTCCTGATAAACCCCGAAAAGAACTTAAATTACACTTTCAGTTTTGATCGTAACAGATAAGTTGCAATACATCAATCGAATCTGTAAAGGGTCTACTTTTTTTTTGTATACAGACATAATAACAACAAAACTTTGTGCACTTATAAAATAAAGATAACAAACAAGGAGTGCTGTCTGCAGCCTTTGTCTGCGCTGATCTTCAGATACAAATGCGTCATTTAAAATGAACTGTAACTCAGTGAATACTCAACGAAGAGACATGAGAGAGATATCTATAGAAAGCCTGACCATGTCTACTTTTAAACTAAACAAGTGCTGCTGAAAACAAATATTCTGTGATAAAGTAATCCATATGAAAAACAACGCGATGTCCGTTTTTCACGTCTCCTTTCATTATCTTGTAATGCGAACACGCCCCAAAACCGCGCGAGCCGCGCTTTTGAGATTCAAATGTTTCACTGAAAGCGCGCGGCTTTTGAATACGCCACACCAACAGAAGACAACGCAGCGAGACTGTTCTTCAAGTTTTTATTATTTTACTGTTTGCTTCGCGATGAGGAGAGGAATAAGACATAATTCACCCCAAAAAGATGTCATGTGGTTGAGGATTTGAGATTTGGATTTCCTCAGAAAAAAGAATGAAGCACTTTATTCAGCAGAGTTCATAAACATGAGTAAGTCTCTTTTTATTTATTTATATACTTGTACTAGTTTCACATAACGTGTAAAAACATTTTACTAGTTGGGACTTTTTCCAAAGACTTTTTCCAAACTATAATTCCTGACTAAATGTATAATCAAGTGAATATTATGAAGTTCAATAACAATATACACTACTATACCATTCAAAAGCTTGATGTAAATAATATAAATGTACCAATAAATGTAAACTGTAACAAATGTAACAATCATTGCTGTTCTTTTCAATTTATCCCCCCTAAAAAACCTAAAAAAAAATATTCTCAGCTCTTTTCAACATTAATATCATAATAATAATAATAATAATAATAATAATAATAATAATGATAATAATAACAATAAATGTTGTTTGTAGAAAATAAGATTGTTAAAAGGGTTTCTGAAGGATGTGTGACTGGAGTAATGATGCAAAAACAAATCAGTTTGAAAGTCAGCTTTGATTTTTCCTAATAAACTGTTTAACTGCACTCACAAGGTGAATATTAAATTATGTTGTGGGATAATTAAATATATTCTAAAATAAACTACAAACATAAAATTATATACATTTATTTTGTCCTCACCTTTCTTTCTTGTAACTCATCTCATCCGCTCAGTGACACAGCTGACTGAATGGCTCATTATGCAGCTCATTATGCAGGTCTTTGTCTTCTCAGGTGTGAATTCATGATAGTTGACGCCTACTCGCATATGACTTTTACCAACAAAAGTGTCTTAGAAAATTTAAATCAATATATTGTTTTCTGTAAGTGAGTAAACAAGATGATTTTCACATCATTTAGAAAAAAAAAATTCTAGGCTACAAGCTCCAGTTCTCAAAATTCCTGGGAACCAATTTTCTATATGTGTTTTATTGCCTTTTTCAAGTGATTTTAACATTTTTAGTTTTTCACTAACCACGCATAACATTTTTTTTTCTCAAAAACACAGTCATGTACATACATGCTGCTCACATATTATTATAGCCCAGTTTGTGCTGATTACAGTGAGATTAGACTTTAGCCATTAGATGTTTATAAGAAACTGAAAAAAGCACAAATGTCAGGGCATGACAAAACTCTCAGGCCCCAAAAAATACCCTTAGACTCCAGAGAAATCTAAATCAGGTTAAAGATAAGAATCAATATTCAGATAGATGAGAAAGAGAAAACAGCCATAACAGCTCTGGGCAGATTCTCAAGCTTCATGTGTTTCATCATAAAGATTAGTTGAATTTGTGTCTGTTTCAGAGCTGCTATTAAAGACCAGGCATATAAGACCAAGACCAAAGTCAAGACCAATCTAGACCAGGCCTATAAGACCAAGACCAAAGCCAAGACCAATCTAGACCAGGCCTATAAGACCAAGACCAAAGCCAAGACCAAAGCCAAGATCAATCTAGACCAGGCCTATAAGCCTATAAGACCAAGACCAAAGCCAAGACCAAAGCCAAGATCAATCTAGACCAGGCCTATAAGACCAAGACCAAAGCCAAGACCAATCTAGGCCAGGCCTATAAGACCAAGACCAAAAACAAAATCAGTCTAGACCAGGCTTATAAGTCCAAGACCAAGACAAAGCCAAGACCAATCTAGACCAGGCCTATAAGACCAAGCCCAAGACCTAAACCAAGGCCAATCTATGCCAGGCCTATAAGATCAAGATCAAAGTCAAGACCAATCTAGACTAGGCCTATGAGATAAAGACCAAGACCAAAGCCAAGACCCATCTAGACCAGGCCTATAAGACCAAGACCAAAGGCAAGACCAAATCTAGACCAGGCCTATAAGACCAAGACCAAGACCAAAGCCAAGACCAATCTAGACCAGGCCTATGAGAGCAAGACCAAGACCAAGACCAAAGCCAAGACCAATCTAGATCAGGCCTATGAGACCAAGACCAAAGCCAAGACCAAGACCAAAACCAATCAAGACTCTGGTCTTGACTATGGTATTTGAAGTGGGAAACTTCACAGTATATTCTAGAAGTGTCAGTCATTTCCTGCTTTTATCTTTGATATTTTAGGAAAATTCACAGTATATTCTTGATCCCCCATGGAAACTTTAAAGTGTCTCATGATTCACACACTGAACTGAACAATCCTCATCATTAAAACTTCAGTTTAACACTAAATTATGATTAATGAAGAGATTTTTATCAATGAACTAAATGTAAGCAAATAATGGTGTAATGTGTGATAATCTGTGATCTCTAAGCAAGTTAGTTGAGTCTTTTGTGGTAAATGACTGTGGTGTAATCAGAGTGAATCTCATCCTCACTCAATCTGACTGTAGCATCACTGAGAGACTCTTCATGCTTCTGGAAACTGACAGCAGTGTACAGGAGCTCATCAGAGGGGATTGTGGGTAATTCATCATGACTGTTCATTTGAGCTGATCCAGGATCTGAGAGAGAATCACGTCTGCTGTCTGCACATGATGACTGAATGAAGATAAAATATATATTAAAATGAGAAAACATTGCATAAGCACAATGTAAGTATGTATGTACAAGCACACACACTGTGTAACTCACTATTGTATGTTTCTCTCTCTTTCTCTTGTCTGATGTCAAGGTTCTTCCTGATTAACCCCAACACAAAACGAATCAATCAGAAAGACAAAGACAAACTAGATCAACTGTCAAACTGAAGATGTATAGCAGTATCTGAGACCCAAACTCATTGACTGAGTGAGATTTACTGAAGCAGCTGAGACACCCAAATAACTAATTATTAATGTGTTTCTACAGATAATAAATGACCAAAAACCTCGTCTCTTGTGTCTTAATTTGCACACAGTCAGAGTGAATCCACCGATCAGCAGCAGAATCACACACACACTAATAATGATGATCACGGAGAAAATCTGAGAATGAAAACACACACAATGTTAAAGATGGGATACACATGAATAAACCATTATCTACACAAATACTACATTTTATGATAATTTTCAGCCCTTTTCTATCCAAAATTATTGGTAATACATACATTTTACAAAACAAGTACGAGTAACAAAGAGAAACTAAAAAAAAACAATTTTTTACTTCAAAAAATGATTGTATTATTGATATTTTGTTTCTATTTGAATATGTGAAGTCTTGACAGTGAAGCAAATATATTGATTAAATTAAGTTATTGTACCCGTTTTGACATTTAAAAGCACTTTAGTGGTGACGTGAGCTCCACACCAGTATATCCCAGAATCCTCTTCTCTCAGATCAGTGATGTTCACAGTAAAGACTCCAGTAGATGCTTCATCACTGAAAGAGAATCGATCATCTCTGATCGTCTCCAATGAAACTCCATCCTTCACACACATGGAGGCTTCATGTGCTTTGCAGAATCTTTTCTGATCTTCATCATGATGTTTGCACTGGATTGACACGTCGTCTCCTTCATACTTAGTCAAGGTCAGCTCTGGAAATGTTTACAGACACAAGAACATCAATTCACAGCCGTAAGTTTTCACATATTTCAGATGCAGAAACCTTCCTCACCCTCGTTCATGATGACGATCAGATGAGTGTAAAGATAATTGAGCTCTGTTTCTAATGTCACTGCACACCAGTATTTCCCAGCATCCTCTGCTGTCAGTCCAGTGATGGTCCCAGTGAAGACACCTGCAGTGACGTCATCATTCAGAGTCAATCTGCCAGTCTTGGTCTCTTTCTCTTCTCTCACAGTCTCACTGAGAGGATTTCTGTCTCTAGTGGAGCACTTCCCCTTACAGAGAGGCTTTGGCTTTGATTTATAGATTGAATCATAAGGGCAGATGATCTCAGCAGATTCTCCTTCATGTCTCACTACTGGAGGCACTAAAAACAATCAAACACAGACATTTTACACAAATGATTCTGAATTTACTGTGTTTACTACAATTTAAGGGAAACTTCACTCCTGTCAAAATGGGCTTTCAATAAAACGGGGCTGTCTATGCAGCAGAAAAAAGTGAAAAAAAAATCAATTAAAATCAGTGCTACCTGACGAAGGAAAACAAAGAAACAATGCTGGTGTCCTCCCTCATGCCAAATAGGTAGGAAAACGTCAAAACCCATAATGCACTGGGCATGTTGCCATCCAAGGCCACTCCCACCAGTCTGCTTTGGGTACGCTTGACCAGAGTCAAAAACTGCCTTTGTTTAGTAGGAAATACTTCGTAACAAACTTTTAGTCATAATGGCATCATTTCTGGATGCAAGAATTTAAAAAAAGGAAATGTTTAGCGAGAGTGAGTCATTTTCTGTTTCCAGTGAAAAATCCTGTATGTTGTAGGCAGTAAATAATCATAAATTTTGTGACAACAGGGCGATGGTAAATCTGAAAAAACCTCTGTTTTAGTCAATATTTCAGACTGAATGAGTAAAAAACAGTGTTTTAAGCCAAATGGACAGAAAAAAAAAAATGATTCTGATTCTGTCCATTCCACCGAACCCACCAAATCAAAACGGTGTCCCACACAGGTAAGACAGCTGTTGCCATAGTGTTCCATTTTTACCATAATGACGTCACAATTTCCAGTGATAAAACTACTTTTACAATAAATGTTTTGTTAATAATCCTCTGTCGATCCAACTCTCTGTGGGCATGGATACAAAAATGCCAAAGTATAATATTTTCACAAAAGCCCTGGAGCTTTAAATTTTGCTTACAAAAAAAAAAAAAAAAAAAAAAATACTACCAACATTGTAACAGTAGAAAGTGGTTTGAAAATCAGTGAAGTTGCACTTAAAAATCATGTGAATGGACTCACTGATGAGGTTGAGCTGAATTTTAGTGTTCAGGGAGATGAAAGTCAGATATGTGTCTCTGGTTTCTGCTACACACCAGTAAACTCCAGCATCTCTCACACTCACATTACTGATGCTCACTGTAACAACTCTCTCTTCATTTCTCTCTGATGAACCACTCATTTCTCTCACTTTAGATGAGATGATGGTTTGGCAGATGTGATCATCAAGCTCTTTGCACAAATTAACTTTATGTTCCTCTGGGATCTGACAGGTGATGTTGACTTCTTCACCAAGATACACAGATTTAGTCACAAACGTTATATCTGTCAACCAAGAGAAATTACATAAAAAATCTAAAGAAAACTTCACACACATACACACATATTTTTCCTCCATGACGATTTATCTGATTCTTTACAGATGTATTTTGGTTTGGTTTTGTATTGAGGATGTTCACACTCGATCATCAGCCTGTGGAGCCGATCACTTTATAAACATTCAACTTATCTGTCAAACACAAATATCTGACTTAATCACATTAATCAAATTTAACATCTCACAAATACTACAAGCAAACACTATTTTCTAGAAGACATTGATAGTTTCTATTACTCACCTATAATACGTAGATGAACAGTATTAATAATGGAGTAACTGTACGAGTCTCTGTTGATCCAAACTCCACATAAATAAACTCCTCCATCATCTGGTGTCACAGCAGTGATTCTCACACTGAAGATGTTTTTATGTTTGTCATCAGAAATACTGAATCTTTCTTCCTCTTTCCATCTGCTGTAAATCGTCTCAATGGAGTCTTTTTCTTCTTTGAATATGATTTTGGAAGCATTAATATTATTCTGTGAATATTCACAGCTGAAACTGGCAGTTTCTCCAATATTCACCATCACTCTCTTTGACACTTTACAACATGAATCTGTCATTCACAAAATAGAGAAATTTGTTTTGCATATGCTTTGATCAGTAGTTATACTAAATAAAGACAAAATGTTCTAAAATAACTGACCTTCTTCCACATTCAAAGTCATATCTATGAACCACTGGCCATCAGTCCCAATCCTGTAACTTCCAGCATCTTGTGTGTTCAGTTCTCTGATGTAGATCATGAGGTTTCCTTCATTGTTTTGATAAAGTGTGAATCTTCCTTCATGAATCCATTTATGTTTTGTATCATTTATTATTATTCCCCACTCAGGTAATTTGGCCATATATTTAAACATTTGCACTGAAACCAAAGTTTCCCAGAATCCACAAGACACTTCCTCCAGGATATCCCGTGACGCTAAAGCATCTCACTGCAGCTGTCAATCAGATTGATACTGTGATCAGAAAGAGATGATGAACAGATAACAGCATCATTACTGCAGTGATGAAAGAGAAAAGCTCTGACCCTGAGATCAGGTAGAAAGTGAGGAAGATGAGGAGGATCTTCATTGTGAGTTGAGTTGTCTTCTTTCTGCTGAATGATCTCTGTGAATCTCTCTGTCTCTACATCTGTCTGCTTTAGTTACTTCCTCTTATTCAGCTCTTTATCAGTAATGAGCAGCTTTACTGGCTCCTCCCACCATCACCACTGACTGAATATCACATTAATCACACTGAAAGAGCGCCACCTAGTGGAGTTACACTGTCTGATACTGTAGAGGTAATTGATTCACAGTCAGGTCATTCATGTGACTGGATTTGAGGCTGTTAGGCCAGGGACCTGCATAGCCGATCATCAGTTTCACTCATCAGATTTCTCTTGTCTCAGTAGCGCAGTGACATATCCCAGAGATCCTCAATTTAGCGGCTAATTCAGGAAACAGCAAGTTTAAAACTTGCACCGTTGTTGAGCGGAGCGAGGTGTGTATTTTTTTTTAGTTCCATATTTAAGAGATGGAAAATTTGTAATGATGTAAAATGTTTACATTGACTGTTTCTGGAAATTGTTTGTTGTGTATCTTGAACCAGTGAGGTTTCATGTGTTAACTAAGTGTAGCACACCTGCCGTCTGACTGGTGGTGCTGCAGTAAGTTTTCTGTTTAGATAAACAAAGAGAGACACAGTTGTGCTGCTTTCAGTCATGGAGTCGCTCTTGTAATGCCTTCATTATAACAATTTGAAGATTGTATCATTTTACACACACACATATATATATATATATATATATATATTGTATAATTAAATCACAATGTCTTCTGTCACCTTACATGTGACTCACTTAAACCAAACACTAATAAACATGTGTTGCATAATGCTTGTAAGAGTTTTCTTACATTCAATCTGTATTTCTGCCACATTACTCAATACCTTATTCCTTTACATCACTATATATTGCAGTCTCCCTTGTAGATGGAAATATGTCATAAGCCACTGTATTAAAAGTTGAGCGAACCATTGGTTACACAATATAAACATTGAAACTGAATTACCATATAGAGCAAATATACTTAAACAGAAGAAGATTATTAAAACATTACCATATTAAAACATCAACATTATATAATATTCAAAAATTATATATAGATATTTTAACACGCATGGCGATTGCTCAATACTTCACTTTAACTGCTACAAAACACAATTATAAAGCTGTAAACACAAGTCCACCAGCAGTTATTTTGGGTATTTTGTGTGTTGGAGACTGTAACAATTTGGATTGTTGTTTGATCAACATGATTCTAACGCGGGACACCCGCGATTGAAACACTATTTTCATAAACACAAACAATGTCTCTTTTAAACATCTTAACTTGACCCAGGAAATGTATATTACCCTCCTGAAACCACATGCACATGAAATCGACATTTTCTTTAATGTTTTATATCCTTGGTGATCGATTTAACCCACCTGTTTAGATAAACAAAGAGAAACACAGTTGTGCTGCTTTCAGTCATGGAGTCGCTCTTGTAATGGCCTCTTCTCTGCGACTCACAGGTAATCACACAGTCCCTAATCAGCACAACACATACTAGTCCCTATCTCCCCCTACTGTCAACTGAGATTACTACACATCACCATTAAACCTAATAACAGCAAACAATGTCATAAACAGAAAAGAAATAATCAAACACATGGGGAAAAAACCTAATTATTAATTATTCCTGTGACTACACATACAGGTGTCACACTATTGTTTATGTGTTGTTATTTTAAATAGCTTTAAAGGTAATTTAATGTGCATTGCATATATGCATGTGTGTTGGTGTGCTGTGTAAGGTGTGTGAGGATTTTTATTGTTTAATGCTAAAAGCTTATTAACCATCTATTTGTGTGTTTACTCTTTACTTCTAGTTTTCACTGTGCTTATGCTGGTTCCAGAATATCAAAACCGATTGCACCCGTTAGAGACTCTCTACCTCATATTACGTTCCAATGGCATCTGAGAGTACAAACTGCAGTAAGCATATGCTTAAATCACGGTTAAAATTATGAGGGGTCCTTTTTCTCCACTGTAAGGGGTCCATGGCCCCAAGGCCTTTGATAATACGGGTCTCAGGGCATAAAATAGCTCTGTGTGACAATCAGGTCTAAATGTAAGTGATTAGCCACAGAAACTCTCTCCCTCTATGAACTCTGTTCAAATTCTGATTCACACGCAAACTTTGTTTCCTTTCAAACGGACACGCGACACTCATTGAACATACAGTATGAGAAAAGGGAGGAGTCGAAACCGTGGTTATACCTCATTGGCTCTTGTGTGTATCGTACCATAATTTGAATATTTACAATCTAAAGGACTGAGATATATTAGAGAAAGATATAAAGAAACGGTTTCCTGTGTCACATAAGTAGGTGGCTGAGGTGCTATGGTTTGACTCAGAGGGAAAACCACAAGGTGGAGAGCATCTCACGCTGATGGTCTTTAGCACACTTAAAAGCTGCAAACACAAACCACTGAGATGTTTACAAGTCTATTCAGCCTATAAAACTTCTGGGTTTAAGAGTAGCCTTTTTTATGAAATTACACACTTGTAAAAAAGAAAAAAAGAATGAATCACCAAATCCATCATAAGTAACTGTTATTTAAAATATTAATGTAAACATTCAAAAACAATGTCATGAGGGATCTAGTTGAGTCTTGTGCTCTTTACTGAAGCATCGCTGAGAGACTCTTCATGCTTCTGGAAACTGAACGAAACCTAAAATATTCCCGAATCTGTGCTGGAATCTGAGAATAAACAAGATGTGCAGAATTCAAAGAAACACAAGATCTTAAGCGCAGGAATGAATAAATGGCAGTGACTTTGTGTGTGTTGAAAGATAAATACAACATTAATATTGATGCAGACAGAGAGAAAGACTGTCCCCTTTGTGTATTTGGGTTTGGTTTTATTGTCTTTTGAGAAAACAATATGACCATTTCTTTTTTTCCATTTTCATCAGCAGATCTGCCCCACGTTCCACTTCAGTCTGTTTCTGTACAGTCTCATGTGTCTCGCTGTGGGTTTCCTGGAAAAGTCTGTTTAATCTTCACATTCAAACTGAACTGAGACCCTGAACCTGTCTGTTGTTTTCTGTGGTTTTGAGCTTGATGGAAAAAATGACACGTTCATCACACTAAAAGACCTCCAGCATTCATGAGAAACGTTTTGTGAGATATTCACAATAAATAAATACAAATATTAAAAATTTGAACATTAAATATTTAAACCGAAATAAGACTACTGATAACTGTACAATAATATATAAGAAACTAATTTTAAATTATTCAAATTATGAACAATCAGACAAAGTGACATGATTTCCTATATATTTAAATCAGTCCTGAAAGTGATGGAAGTGAAAAATATTTTTTTTTTATTATTTGCAGAAATTATATCTCACTCTCTTTGATGATGATAATCAGATTATTATAGTCTTATGGTGCATTTTAAAACAAATTTGCACCTCAGTACTGTAGTACATTATAAAACATAATATGCAATAACATATTGAGTGTAAATTATCATATTTATTAAAATAATTAAATAGATTGCCACCTTATTGGGACAATAAAGGCCCTAAGCCTACCCAATAAACTCTTTGTTATCAAATTCCCATGAGGCACTTAATTTACACTTTTCTAATATTTCTTTCATGTTTATTGAAAATAAACACCTTTCCAGTCTGACATGTGATGGGTAAAGGGAGTAGAACGAGTTTGGCAGAAGGCGAATTCAAACTCAAGTTGATTGCGCCAAAAGTTATCATCACACGCCTTACATGTTACACCATTGTTTCAGTTGTGTATTTTGTGTCATTTATAGTTTTGTCTATGCAGACATTGCTGGGTGGAGTTACTGTAAATAGCCTCTGCCAACAAAGTGGACATTTTTCAGTTAGTGTGAATAGATACTCCACTCGTCACAACTAATGTAATGCAGGCTTTGTGACCTAAGTAAGTAGACTGAGTGTCATGCTGTGAATTTGATCATGGCGTAATCAGAGTGAATCTCATCCTTAAAAATTGTGCCGTTAAATAACAGTAATTTACTGGCAGCAGGGGTTCCAGTAAGGTACTGTTAATTTACAGCTCTCAACTGTTAATTTACAACTTTTAATTTTTTTACAGTGTTTTACCGTAATTCTACCATGGAAATTAGCTCCACTCCCACTGCTTCAAACCGTTTGAGTTTAAAAGCTAGCATTCACATAATGTTAGTACTGTGAACTTATTTCATTTGAGTCCAGTGAGAAGGAATATTTCTTAATTTAAAACTGCAAACACTTAATGTGTAATAGTAAGGTAACTAAAAGCATTACTTTTACTCAAATCATTGTAAGCAGTTCATTGTCAGCTATAGCATACATGTATGTGATGATTTAATTAAAATTGTGGTATTTAATTTTTAGTCGACTCAAATTTATGTGCTGAAGTATTTAACACACAGATCATCACTGCATCAGAAATCATTGACTGAAGCACAGGCTCTACTCTCCAGCACAATGGTGAACCACAAAACTACATTAAACTAACAGATCTCTCTTGTGTGAAAACACATTAATACAGTTGATTTCAGTATTTACTCTCAATATCAGTGTATGACTTTGCATAATTTTTTTTTTTTTTGGATGTTCACAAATATTTTAGTCAAATTAACTTTTTTTCATTTGGTAAATCTGACTTTTACTTTTTACAGTATATTGCTGTTTTTTCCTTGACTTAACGGCAACAAACTGTAGAAAAACAGTTATTTACTGGCAACCATTAATTTACTGCAACAAACTTTAGAAAAAACAGTTATTTACTGGCAGCAGGAGTGCCAGTAAATAACTGTTTTACTACAGTTTGTTGCCGTAAATTAATTACAGTTTATAACTGTTAAATTATGTTTCATGCTGTTTTTTCTTCATCTTAAATCTTTAACCCTTTAAACCCAACAAAATCATCAGTTTTAAATGAACACTTATAATGTTCTCGTATCCGAGAATGTTAGTTAGAACGTCTTCGTAGGGAGATGGCGAAGATAAATTTGGCTGAGTCACAGACTGAGATGAAGGAGCATTATGACTGCAAGAGTGGTGCTCTTTCTTTTCAGCCTGGTGATTCTGTTTTGCTGTTAATGTCAGTGCCAGGGTCTGCTCTACAACCAAGATTTTCAGGTCCTTTTAGGGTGACGAAAAAGTTGAGTGACACGAATGATTTGATTTTTACGCCTGAACGTCGGAGGAAGTCGCGGATGGTTCATGTTAACATGTTGAACTCTTATATGAAAGACGAGTCTGCCATTGTTGTCAAGCCGAGTGCTGCTGTTGTGTCGGCGGGAGCAAATGATTTTCTGTACCTTGTGGTTTTCTGTCAAATTCTGTAATTTTGAATGATTTGGGATCTCACTTAAGTTATTTAGCTCCGAATCAAAGGAAGGATATCGTTGAGCTAATTGAAAGTCATCACTTACTCTTTTGTGACATTCCATCTCAGACTACAGTGCTTCAGCATGATATTGATGTCGGAAATACGCAGCCCATAAAACAGCACCCCTTTCGGCTTAATCCAAGAAAGCGTGAGTTAATGAAAGCTGAGGTCGAGTATCTACATCAGAATAACTTTTCATCGGTTCGGTTCTGCACTGACTAACGCAAAGTCAATGCAGTAACTAAACCTGACTCTTTCCCGCTTCCACCTATGTACAACTGCATAGATCGAGTTGGTCCCGCAAAGTTTGTTACAAAATTAGATCTTAAGGGGTACTGGCAAGTTCCTCTTACTCCTCGGGCCTCAGAGATTTCAGCGTTTGTAACCCCTGATGACTTTATGTAGTACTTCGTTATGGCATTCGGAATGCGTAATGCGCCTTCAACATTTCAATGCTTAATGTGTATTGTACTAGATGGAGTTCAGAAGTGTGAGGCTTATCTGGATGATGTGGTAATATATTTTTCTAGTCGGGGAAGAACATCTAAGTTCTTTACGTGAAGTACTTTCATGCTTTTGTGCTGCATCTTTGACTTTGAATCTAGCCAAATGTGAGTTCCCCAAGGCAACACCGGTTTACTTGGGGAAAAGAGTGGGTCAAGGTCAGGTATGTCCGATTGATGCGAAGATTGCATCTGGCATGCAGTTTCCAGTAGCAGTGAATAAAAGAGAACTGCGTCGATTTTTGGGGACGGCAGGATACTACAGAGGGTTCTGTCGTAATTTTGCCAGTGTTGTATCACCATTAACCGATCTTCTTAGCACAGCTTGAGTTTTCGTGTGGTCTCCTGCTTGTGAGCAGGCTTTTTGAGCAGCTAAGGATTTGCTGTGTAATGCTCCTGTTTTGGCAGCCCCAGAGTTTGCGCGCTCTTTCAAGTTGCAAGTAGATGCCTCTGCTACTGGAGCTGGTGTGGTTTTACTTCAAGAGAGTGAGTTTGAGGTTGATCAACCAGTTTGTTACGGATGTCTAATTCGAATCAACGTTTAATGCGCTGGGCATTAATAATTCAAGAGTTTAATTTGGATCAAACTCTTATGGTGCTGAAGTGTAAAATAATTGCAGTAGTGCAGTGTAGTAGATACAAACTTCCTGTTAGCATCTTTTTGGTGGGGAGGTGTTACGTGGGAGTGTAGTAGGTTGTGTGGTTCATGGGGAAAATGTGTATTTGTGGTCTAGATTTCCCTGGCGTGTTTTTATTTCTTTCTCTTTTGTTACTCTCACTGTAATGATTCACAGGTGGAGCTGCTAACGAGTGACCTGATTGGTGACTGGAGTGATTGGCGCTGTATTTAAGTCTCCTGAACCATGGATCTATGGCCCCCCGCTCTCATGGCGTCCTTGATTGAAAGACAGATGTGTTCTTTATGTAGCATGGGGCCCATAGTGTTTGTTAAATGATTGCTATGAGACCTTTGATGTAAACCACTATCTATTGCTAAGTTATGATTCTTTTTGTTAAATCCTGATCCTTATCTAAATTGGACCATGGTAGGGAGGTGGGTGCCTTTTTAATTTATTATTCGTTTTCTCCTGGTTATGATAATTAGGGAGGGAAGCTTTAGTACTTTTTTTTTTTGACTATTTTAATTCTAGGTTAGTATCTTTAAAATGAGTTAGCTTTGTTTTGTTATTTGTTTTGGCTTTTCCCCCTTCTGAAGCTTATGTTGCTCCTTATCTACTTTTGTTTAATAAATTTACTATTTCACTTTAAAGAGTGTTTTTGGTGTTTTGAAGCCTTGGGAGTGAGAGCAGGGACTCCAGGGAGTCTGTTGATTGGCTCCCTGTTTATTGTTATGAAGGTTTTTTTTTTTTTTAAATACTCTTTGAGTAGAGATTTGACCTCATTCATAACACTGATATTGAACCTCAAAATATTTTAAACCTGAACTGCTCTTAAATCCTTATGTTATGGTTGTCACATCACTGTTCAATCTTATAGAGTGAATCTTAGGAAAAAATAATATATGTAATACACTCATATAACTAACTTACACAATCACTTGACAACCAACATAAATGATGCTATAACAGATATATCTTAAAGACATAGATATAAATCAAACAAAAATTATAGCTCAAGGGTCAGGAGCCCAACTAAAGCAAATACTGATCTCCACAATGGTAATGTCAAACAAAACAATAAAACATCATCATCTAATTCGCTGTAACTCTCAATAAGATCTCTTGATCTCTGATCTCTGATCTGAGTACATGTCTGTCAGTCTGGTTAGTAATGTGTGAAGCTGGTAAAGCTGTTTGTTGAGTTGTTTAAATCTTCAGTTGATTTCATCTAAAGCTGTGGCTGAAGTCAGTTGTAGTTCTTGTGTGTGTCTTGGTTCTCTTTTCTTCAGTGATTCTGTTCGTTAACAGCAGCTGTTCATCAGTGTCTGAATTCACTCATTAGTTTTCATTCTCTCTGTCAGGTGGACTGTATTAGTAAACTCATGTAGGGAATAGTGAATGAGGGTGTAGGGTGTGATTTGAATCACAGCCTCTGAGTGTCGACACTGAACGCTGTTAATTTACGATATATAGCAGCAGGCTACTTTCTCGAAAATGATGAATATTACCCAGAATGCACGTTTTAAAGAAAAACAGCATGTTACTGTCAAAATTTGGCCATTTTTTTACAGCAATTTTTAACAGTGATCTGACTGTAGCCTCACTGAGAGACTTCTGGAAATTGACAGCAGTGTAAATGAGCTCATCAGAGAGGATTGTGGGTAATTGTGCAGTAGACTGAACTGGGCTTTGTGTAAGCATCACCTCGTCTCTTGTGTCTTAATTTGCACACAGTCAGAGTGAATCCACCGATCAGCAGCAGAATCATACACACACTAATAATGATGATCATCGAGAAATCTGAGAATAAAACACACACAATGTTAAAGATAGTATACACATTATAGTGTTCATTTTCAGCCCTTTTCTATACAACATTCTTGGTTATAAATACATTTTACAAAACAAGTACAAGTAATAACAGAGAAACTAAAAAAAAAAGTAGAAGAAAACAGTATTCAACAATTTTTTACTCCAAATACTGATTGTATTATTGATATTTTGTTTTTATTTAAATATTTGAAGTCTTGAGAGTGAAGCAAATATAATGATTAAATTAAGTTATTGTACCTTTGCTGATGTTTAAATGCACTTTAGTGGTGACGTGAGCTCCACACCAGTATATCCCAGAATCCTCTTCTCTCAGATCAGTGATTTTCACAGTAAAGACTCCAGTAGATGCTTCATCACTGAAAGAGAATCGATCATCTCTGATCGTCTCCAATGAAACTCCATCCTTCACACACATGGAGGCTTCATGTGCTTTGCAGAAGCTTTTCTGATCTTCATCATGATGGGTCTGCACTGGATTGACACGTCGTCTCCTTCATACTTAGTCAAGGTCAGCTCTGGAAATGTTTACAGACACAAGAACATCAATTCACAGCCATAGTTTCACATATTCAGATGCAGAAACCTTCCTCACCCTCGTTCATGATGACGATCAGATGAGTGTAAAGATAATTGAGCTCTGTTTCTAATGTCACTGCACACCAGTATTTCCCAGCATCCTCTGCTGTCAGTCCAGTGATGGTCCCAGTGAAGACACCTGCAGTGATGTTATCATTCAGAGTCAATCTGTCAGTCTTGGTCTCGTTCTCTTCTCTCACAGTCTCACTGAGAGGATTTCTGTCTCTAGTGGAGCACTTCCCCTTACAGAGAGACTTTGGCTTTGATTTATAGATTGAATCATAAGAGCAGATGATCTCAGCAGATTCTCCTTCATGTCTCACTACTGGAGGCACTTTGTATAAAGAACAAGTAAATTGCAACATTAATGTACTTATAATATATTTCTGTGTTTGGTTTATAATGTAAACAATCATACTAAATAATAGCACATATTATCAACTCTGCTGCAAATGCAAATTGCAGAAACTTTTAAACAAGGTTTGATTGACAGTTTGTCTTACTCACTCATAACATGTATATGAACAGTATTAATAATGGAGTAACTGTACGAGTCTCTGTTGATCCAAACTCCACATAAATAAACTCCTCCATCATCTGGTGTCACAGCAGTGATTCTCACACTGAAGATGTTTTTATGTTTTTCATCAGAAATACTGAATCTTCTGTTCTTGTTCCATCTGCTGTAAATCGTCTCAATGGAGTCTTTTTCTTCTTTGAATACGATTTTGGGATCATTAATGTGATTCTGTGAATATTCACAGCTGAAATTGGCAGTTTCTCCAATATTCACCATCACTCTCTTTGACACTTTACAACATGAACCTGTCAGAAATATATTTTACTTTTAATCAGGCTTTTGAAGTGATTAGGAATTTTATTACATAGAATATACATCTCAACAAGACCACATGAAACTTCTAAATTATCTAAGCTAACAGAGTGTGTTAAAAATCTAAAAGACTGGATGACCAATAATTTTCTCCTGTTAAATTCGGATAAGACAGAGATATTGCTTACTGGACCAAAAAGCAGTACACAGAATCTCTTGGATTACAATTTTCATCTAGACGGATGTACTGTTACTTCCTCTACTGTCAAAAATCTGTGTGTTATATTATACAGAAATGATATTATACAAAAACAGCATTCTTCTATCTTAGAAACATTGCCAAGCTACGAAACATGTTTCCTGTTTCTGATGCAGAAAATCTAGTTCATGCATTCGTGACCTCTAGACTGGACTATTGTAAACAAGCTACAGGTAGTCCAAAATGCAGCGGCTAGAGTTCTTACCAAGTCAAGAAAATATGATCATATTACCCCAATCTTACGGTCTTTGCACTGGCTACCTTTTAAGTTCCGTATCAATTACAAAATATTATTACACACCTATAAGGCCTCTAGTGGTGCAGAAATGATCAGTGAATTAGGGTGACAATATTTGGAGTGTTACAAGCTCTTGGTGCATAAAGAAGATCTGTAAAGTTGCAAAGACTAAAGTCTCAAATCCAAAGAGATATTCTTTATAAAAGTTAAGAGTCAACCACACCCCCCCTAAAATGGCTCGTTCTAACAGGCCCCCACATCTCTACGTCACTATGTGGGAAGATTTGCATAACGCCACCCAAATGTTCATGCAAAGAAAGAAGGCGTTAACTTTTTTTCTCGCTACTGCCACCGGTGCCATGTCGTGGAGACACTGTGTTTCGTTGTGAAAGCGAAAATACTTTGTTTGGTCTTCCAAAACAGGACACAACTAGAAATCAGTGGTTAAGTTGTATTTACAACACTGTTCCAGAAAAGTCCAACACAAATATTCAGATGGGTATCAACCCAAAAATTCAGATCTGTTTCCTGTGAGAGTAGCCTACAATGGCGGTGTCTGTTTCTATAAAGTGAAGCAATTCCAACTTTGCAAGGACAGTCTGGCGCTTCTGACTCACTGTCTGTAAGTACGTTTACATATTTAAAGAACTTGCCACTGATGATTCAAACGCAAGTTTTGAACAGTGTAGAGTAGTGCTTAATGTTTGTCATTTCTCCAATCACAAATGCAGACATGGTTTTAAGTTACGTGGCCCGATATGCAATGCAACGCATAAAAGAGACAGTATAAGTCATTATATTTAGTAATTATGTGCCTACTGGATGCAACAAATGCCTCGTTTATAATGGGTTTTATTGGTTTTATCTCATCGCTTTGGTGTCCTGACATTTTATCTTACCCGTCAGGCACACACACCCGGCATCACAGTATGTTAATGGGCATAACATTTCCATCACACGTTTGTGTTATTTTTTCTGTCACAACGCACTGGACAGCTGGCCAATCAGAGCACACCTCGCTTTTCAGAACGATGTGCTTTGTAAAAATCAACATGTTTCAGAAAAGTGGGGCATAGAGGAGAAACAATTATGTACAGTTTGTGGAAAATAATGTTGTTTTCACACCCTAAACCACATAAACACATTGCATTACACCAAATACAAAAAATAATGTTCTTTTTAGCAACGTGATATGACCCCTTTAATAGTTTAGCTCCTGTGTACCTAACTAGTTGTCTGCCACACTGCAACCCATCATGCTCCCTAAGGTCACAAAACTCTGGACTCTTGGTAGTACCTAGGATAGCAAAGTCCACTAAAGGAGGTAGAGCTTTTTCACATTTGGCTCCCAAACTCTGAAATAGCCTTCATGATAATGTTCGGGATTCAGACACACTCTCTATGTTTAAATCTAGATTAAAGACACATCTCTTTAGCCAAGCATTCAAATAATGCATCTCATAACCCTGTACTTCAGTTACATCTGATCAAATGCACAATAACATTCTTTTGCTTGGGTTGAACACATAATTTTTGCTTGGTTGGAACAGCAGTTACACTAAGTATGTCTCTATTTCCTTCTCTGTTTCTGTCACCGTGGGATTGGCCTCCCGAGGTAACTTTGCACAAGCTTCATTCATGCTTGATTTTTTACTGTACATTTCGGCCACATGGACATCAACTTGAGATAGTCACCATTGATAAGCTATTACTAAATATAATGTAGACATTTTAATTTTCTGTAAAGCTGCTTTGCAACGATTTGCATCGTTAAAAGAGCTATACAAATGAATTTGAATTTAATTTGATCTTAAAATGACTGACCTTCTTCCACATGTAAAGTCATATCTATACCCCACTCGTAAAGAACACCAATCCAGTATCCTCCAGCATCATGCTCCTTCAAATCTCTGATGTAGATCATGAGGTTTCCCTCATTATTTTGAAACAATGTGAATTTTCCAACACTGATCCATTTGTCATGCTTCATATTATTCATTATATTTGTCCACTCAGGTAATTTATTCATGCATTTAACATTTGCACTGAACCAAAGTTTCCCAGAATCCACAAGAACACTTCCTCCAGAATATCCCGTGACGCTAAAGCATCTCACTGCAGCTGTCAATCAGATTGATACTGTGATCAGAAAGCTGATGAACAGAAAACAGCATCATTACTGCAGTGATGAAAGAGAAAGCTCTGACCTGAGATCAGGTAGAAAGTGAGGAAGATGAGGAGGATCTTCATTGTGAGTTGAGTTCAGTCTTCTTTCTGCTGAATGATCTCTGTGTGAATCTCTCTCTCTGTCTCTACGTCTGTCTGCTTTAGTTTAGTTACTTCCTCTTTATTCAGCTCTTTATCAGTAATGAGCAGCTTTACTGCCTCCTCCCACCATCACCACTGACTGAACATCACATTAATCACACTGAAAGAGCGCCACCTAGTGGAGTTACACTGTCTGATACTGAGTCATTGGTTGTCTTTTGTTAACTTAGGCTAATATTGGTAACAGCAGTCGGCGCGGGGCGTGCCAAAAGGTTTCTCATTGGTCAAAGGAGTTTTACTCTGTTGGCCAATCAGCGGTAAATATACATGTACTAAATTTCCTTTAGACAAGAGAAGGTGGCGGCGATAAGACGTGAGGGTAATTATTCATCATACGTTTATCTATACTTTATACACCACAAATATGTATATTAAAGATAGCTTGTTACAATACGATCATAATTTTCCCTTTGCGTTATACTTGCAGCTTTGAGTAATTGGTTTATTGTTGTTGACAGACATACTGTATGTACAGTGAGACAAAACGATGAGCGCATCTGCATCGAAGCTCTCAGAGCTGATAGTTTGTATCTGCGTCCTTTTTGTGCAATACAGTACAGAATACATCTTGTAAGTATAATAATTATTACCACTTCTGCTATTACAACAATCTATGAAGACGATTAGACAAAATAAAAAAAAACTAATTTAGAGTTTGTTTCTACCTTTCTGCTAAGTAGCCAACTAATGCAGAGTATATTCAAGTTGCCAACATACTGGTTGTGAAGTAACCTTTCCAGAGAAATATAAAAGGAAAATGACTGTAAGTTGCTTGTTTTTTAATCCATTGGTTTATCTCTATCAACATACATAAACACACCGATATTGTAGTAACAATATATTTGTAATCTTTATTTGCTGGAACAAAAATGACAATCAGTCAAATTTGTGTTTTTTAGCACACCTGACACATCCCTAAACCTGAAATTTAAAGCAGAACGTGCACCACTTGCAGGTTATTGTAACATATGTAAGCGCACTGCCATATGCATCATTTATTTTTGCACTGTTAATCAATTTTCCATTTTCACTTAGTGTGCAGGTCAGTGTAAGGAAGATACTGTACTACAGATATTATTTAAAAAATTTTTGTATATACTTCACTTTTTAGCACTGCCCAACCATCATCTTAATGTTTATGCAGTTCAATGTTTTTTATTATTTTTTATATCTAAAGCACCTTGTTTCAATAAGTATTTAGATGTTTCTCATATCTGTCAGGGGTCTAAGCATGATCTGTTTCTGTTGTTGTTCTGATTGAAGGAAACTTGTGTTGGGGAGGATTCAGTGTTCTGTTTGAGGTCCATGTGAATGTGCTACAAAGAGGAGTATCCAGAAAACACCTCCAGACCCCTGGACTGTCAAAGACCACAAGGCAGGAACATTCTCCTGGAGACGCTTGAGAAAGCACAGAAGGAATGTCTTTGGAGGATGTACTTAAAAACACCCATACTTAAGAACACCTGCTGGAGTGAGTATAGTAAATAAATAATCAACTGTAAAATATCTTGTTTCAAATCTTTTTCATGCAATATTTTATTCTTCTGTACCCTTTTTGCCCATCTGTTAAAAATTTAAAACAATAGTTTTAGAAAACAATGTAAGATTTAACAGTGTATACAAGAACATGAAATGCATCATATATTGTGACCCTTGTACGTTAGCTTCTAATAGTTTTTGCAGTTCTGCACTGTATGTAGCTACTCTGTCTGAGCCAAAGAGGATGGAACAGAATTTGATGAATTTGAAAAGTGTCTTCTTTTTTTTTTTTTATTAGTTTTTTTTTTTGAAAAGCGTTTATTGTTTTTTTATATTATTATTATTGTTATTTTTTTTATTTAACTTTTTTTTTTTTTTATTGTAGGTGGTAATTGTTGGAGTATTTTTTAGTGTGGTGACAGAAGATGGAGTATGGGTGTTGGTGTTCATACAGCCTTGGTGAAGCCTTCATAACAGCCTTCTGGATGTATTTTGCTTTCAACATTACATATCCAACATACCTGAGAAAGACACTGACTTTCCTTCAGAGGCACACTGTCAACATTGTGGAAGATGGAGACAAGCACTGCCAGTAACTTTCCTCTGAGTGATCAGCCTTTGTATTAGATCCTCATGCCATCAACTCTACCATTGCCCAAAGTGCACTCGAAGGACATTCACTCTTTTGAAGTTAATCCAACATGTTGAGTTGTACATGCACATGAACCAAATTTTAGTATAACCTGTGGTATAGATGAGTGCCAATCAACTTTTTTGTGATTCCATTCTTTTATAAAACATGCAAAGGAATCATATGTACTTTTGGTAACAAAAATGACTGTCTCAGTGAAGAGTCTGCAGTACAATTATATTATAATATAATGTGGAGAAGGGTCTGGCTGCAGACTTGCACTTGCACTCTCAGACACTTGCGCTTCTGCTAGTGACAACACTTGCAGTCTTTTTTTTATTTGTATTTAGTTATACTTATTGGTTACTTTTTGTTTGAATCTCTCAACATTTGTGTTTTCTCTTGTGTAGGTATGATTGACTGGAAGTCTGTCAGTCCAGATGTGAGGAAGACATACAGAGTGAGTTGGAGCTCAGCAGCTGTGATGGCTGTGGATACATCCAGTGTTGGGGGTAATGCATTACAAGTAACGCAAGTTACGTAATCAGATTACTTTTTTCAAGTAACTAGTAAAGTAACGCATTACTTTTAATCTACAAGAAAATATCTGAGTTACTGTTTTTCAAAAAAGTAACGCCAGTTACTTTGTATCCCATTTTTTGACTGACAAGCCTCCTGTTCCCATATTGGGAGAAATCGAAAGTATGGAGGCGTTGTGTGCGCTGTGTGAACATGATGTTACTGTAGTTCTAGACTAAATGTGAATGTGCATTAATTCATCCCACTCACAAAAAAACAAAAAACAAAACAGATTTAGTATTAATCAAAATTAATCAAAACAGTGAAATGCAAACTCAGAATATGACGCAAACCTGCAATAACTAAATATATTAAATAACACAAATGTATCTATTCCCATTTTATTAACTAGTGTCTTTGCTGCTGACCTTTAATGATCCAGTTCAACCATACTAATAATCAAAAATTACTTTAGATAAACTAACAATTGTGCTTCATTGTTTTTTTTTTTTTTTTTTTTTTTATTGCTGACGAGTGTTGAGCCTTCTTCTCCTGTGTTCTACTGTACAGAAGTGAATTTACTTTTCCTTCATCCTGAGGTTTATTCATTACACTTTTTGGTGTGAAAGGGCTTTTACATTTTCTATAAATAGAACTTCTTATATTAAAAACAATCAAGCCCTGCTCATATTTAAAAAGTAACGTGAAAGCAACGCAAAAGTAATGTAACACATTACTTTCCATTAAAAGTAACTAAGTAACGTATTTAGTTACTTTTTTAGGGAGTAACGCAATATTGTAAGGCATTACTTTTAAAAGTAACTTTCCCCAACACTGGATACATCTACAGAAACACCACTGGATACTGTAGCCATGGAAAGAAGGGGGTCTTCACAGCTTTCTATTCAGACAAAGAGTTTGCTGGATTCTGTTCTATGGACTGCTACTACAGAATGAATGAATGAATGAATGAGTGGTTTATCTATCTATCTATCTATCTATCTATCTATCTATCTATCTATCTATCTATCTATCTATCTATCTATCTATCTATATATTTAATTTTTTTTACTTGAATTGGCGGCTGAAACTGAAAGCTAAATAAATGTTTTAGTTGATAAAGCTGTGTCTGTTTGCTTATGTCACTTAACATAAGGTTACTAAACTCTTCTGACTAAGTTTTGTCAAATATTTATTTTTCTCTATCAGGCAAAACATTTTTCGAGGGTAACACTACAATAAGGTTTCATTTGTTGACACTGATGTATTAACTAACATTAACTATGAGCAATACATTTGATACAGTGTTTATTAAACTTTGTTAATTAATAAAAAATACAGCTGTTCGTTGTTTATTCTTGTTAGTTCACTTCACAGTGCATTAACTAATGTTAACAAATACAACTTTTGACTTTAACTTAAGAACAGCTAGTGTGACTAACGAGACGTTTTGTATTCTCGAAAAATAATTGTAATTTTTTTTTTGATTATTGATAAATCAAGACCTAAACTTGCGGTGGTGATGACGTCAGTAAACCCGCGAGAAAAGGTGCACAAGCAGCAGGTATGAAAAGTAATTTAAAATAATATTCTTGATAGCATTAACGCCGTTTTTAACTTGGAAGAATTAAATTTGGATTATGTTTGAATATATGGTTTCCTTTTAATCTGCGATTAAGAGTATATGCCTCGCCACCCTTTTTCACTTTTTTTTTTTTTTTTTTTACAGGCATCTTTCGCATTACCTTTTGGCACGCCCCACACCTTTCGTTTCACCAATGAGAAACCTTTTGGCATGCCCCACACCTTTTGGCACGCCCATTGCTCCAGGCTGCAGTTACCCCTACTTGAGTCATTTAGCAGTGTTGCCCAGCAGGGTGACCTTTAGTTACACCACTGCTGTCAAACCCCAAATGGAATCATAAAAATCATCCATATGCTTTGTGCTTTGTAACTGCAAAACGTCAGATGACATAAAACAGGTCTGTTTGAAAACAGGTCTAAGATGAATTGTTTACTCACAGAACATCTTCTCCTCTCTGCTCTGTGCAAATTTTGAGACACCCGCGAACTTTGTTCACATTTGAATGGATGCACATTTAGAGAAATGGGAGGAGTTTAAAATAAACCTCATCGCATGGATTGTTGACGTGCAATATTTCAATATTTAGTTTCTAAATTAAAAATTGACCATGTGTGATAAGATGCACAAGGTCACAATTACTGTATGACTCATTATTAGTCCCACTATTACTGAGGTAGTTTTATTAGGTGTTTTAATCACACAGAGTTCAGTACCGAAGTAGAACAATGCTCCAAGAGCTACAGGATGCAGAGGGGGTCGATGGATTGGACTTTTAAGGACTTAAAAAACAGACATTTTACAATGCACCCTAAATTATGACTGCAGTTTGCGGAACTTAATAGCAAAACCAGTTTTACAAATTTAAGAATCTGTTTATAATTTGATCCAACATCCTGACATAATATCGATGAATTCTAAGGTGATCTGCATTGTATTGGCCTTTTAATGTGAACACGATGGCAGCTGTTTACTGATTAGATTCACTATAGCTTTCATTGAAGGGGTTCTGCTGGTCTCTGATCTTCCTACTAAGAGTCAAACTACATGTGAATGTTTACATGTCTCTAGTTCTCGTGACCAGGTGCTGCTTAAAACATTTGTAGATAATGTTATCTATATCTGTCCTGTATTAAGTATTTCATTTGACCCCAATAAAACATTTTGAAGGAAGAACTGAGATATTACAGAAACATTTAATTTTTTTCATGTATTACACCATTTCTCAGCATCTTTTTATAGAGAGGAAAATGTGTGTTATATATTACAAAAATTCACAGCATTGTTTATGGAGTGGAAAATTTGTCTACAGAAACTAGTTTTTTGTTTTTGTGAAATATTTTTATATATTAAAAAGATTACTATGCAAAACCCTGCAAATACAAAACATTGAGAACTTTACAAGCCAGTCTTTTTTTGACTAGTAAGGCAGTTTCTTGATCATCAAAACCCCCATTCAATGCTTACAGTAGAGATGAATACAAGATGAATTACTGAATGTGCAGCTTAGTCTTTATCTTCTGCTCACAATGTTCTGCTTACGTCTCAGTCTCATTTGTCTCACTGTGGGTTTCCTAAAGAAGTCTGATTAATCTTCACAATCAAGTTAAACTGAGACCCGAACCTTCATTTGTTTTCTGTGGCTTTGAATTGGAAAGAAAAATGTGCTGCAGATTTAAACAAACATCAAAAAACACACAAATAGTTATGAAGCTGCTTTAATGTTACTGTTATGATTACAACCACAACAACTAATCAGTAAGATCATTAATATTAATTAATAATGAAAAATTGCCCTGTAAGTTGCATTTGCTGTTGAGACACATTTTACCCAGCGCAAAATCTTTTTAACAGTGAGACTGACTTTACTGACTGACATTAATCACACTGAAAGAGCACCACCTAGTGGAGTTACAGTGTCTGATACTCAGAGCTCAAACAGGTTTCATGCCTTCTATATGAGGAGAAATGACACTCATGTAAACTGATCTGCATTATTTAAATCTTCCACTAGAACATGAACATGTAAGTTCACCGAGGTACACTAGATACAAGGCACTCTTGGAAATGACAAAATGCATCTCATTCTTGGAGTTGCTTTGTTTCACTTGTAAGAAACAACACCTTTTTAGGAGCAAACAGACTTGTATTTGTTTGGATACTTTTGGGGGCAGGAGGAACATCATCGAAAAAAACAACAACAAAAAAATACATCAACAACATCAACAACAACAACAAAAAGGTGATTTCAGCACCATGGACAGCATCTGTCAAATTTCAGCACCACTGAAGACAATTTAACGAGAGTGGACTGCTGCGACTTGGGTTTATCTTTCTTTCTTTCTTTCTTTCTTTCTTTCTTTCTTTCTTTCTTTCTTTCTTTCTTTCTTTCTTTCTTTCTTTTCTTTCTTTTCATTCTGACTTGTTTCTTTTTTGATGATAAAAATATATTTAAGAACAACAATTCCATGTAATTATCAAATATTAGGTTAAAGCTTTACTCCTCCAGATTCACTGTTTATTTTCAAACATACAAGATGCATGTAGATCAGTGACGTTCACAACTCATCATAACAGAATAAGAAAATATGAAAATCTGTTCTATATCAAATGCCACACAACTACATAAAGTTTATTTTAATGAAACTAATAATGCAATGTTCATTTATATTTGCCACTAGATAGGGCCAAACGTTTCTGTAAGACGGCTGGTTGTGCCTTTACTGTAGATGCAACAAAACTATAATACGATTACTTATATGAAATCACAAACACTATGTAATAGATCTAACACAATTACCTTAGCGGTTGTGTTTTTCGGCGCCATTAGGTGGCACTAACCATCTTCCTAGATGAGTATTTAGCCAGATACTATACATGAAAAAGTAGGCAAGCGTTTGGATAGAGGAAGTAATGGCTTTCTTGTGCTATTCCAACCTTCTTTCTGAGGTCCTATGATTGAGGAATTTGTTTCCTTTTGGTCAATCAGTAAGTAGTGTTGTTGTGTTTTCATGCATTGTATGTTTTTGGTGTTAGCTTAATGTATAATTATTGTATTGCGTATGCATTGATCATTAAGACAATCATGCATGATAATTGTGAATGTGTCTTTATTTAGATGTACCTTTATTCCTTGCTTTCTTTCTTATGAGTAAAGAGTTCAAAAGGTTTGCTTCCACAAACAGCCTACTTTGTTGTTTGATGCTGGACTCATGAACACTTGGGACGTTTTACACAAACACAAAGAGCAGGTGGATACTACATGTGGAAGACAGGAGGACTCTTTGTTGTATCAAGTTTGACCTGCTTATGTCAACATTGGATTACCACTAACTGAACATTGCTTTCCTAGAGTGGGGATTTTTGCCTGATCATCATAATCTCAACCATTACCAAAAATTGTTGGCTTCATCATCAGCTAAGTTTTACCATTCTTATTTCTGGTTCATATCACCTCAATATTGAACATTTCTTGATTATTTTATTTAGTGATTATTTTTGATCATTTCATTTTACATTTTCTTTTTGGTGTTTCTCTGTTTTCTGTGCAATGTAAATGTTTTTGATGATTGATGGGGTTGCTGAATATAATATACATGCAATTCACTGCAAGTTTTGGGTGTGTTGTGTTTTAATTTGTTTTGTTAGTTAATTGGATATGGACATTCATTTAATAATACCTAGATTTAAGCTTTCCGTCGTTACTCTGATATATAACCATAAACTCAAATGTACTTTGTTAGGTAAATCCATAGGAGACTCCCTGACCATGGTTTACAAGAATAAACTTAAAAACATGAAAATATAAAACTTCATTTTTACAGTACAATTCAAGTTGTTCTCACTGAATCTTTTCATAGAAAAGTTCAATGTCTTTACTGTCTGTCCTTATAGTATTCCAGAAACAATTTCACAAAATTACAGTGTTTAACAGTGAATTTTAGTGGTCAGGGAGATGAAAGTCAAGCATGTGTCAATTCCCTGTTCCTATCACAGCTGCAGGTTATTGAAGGGCATCTTGGTTTGACCAAAATAACTTAAATGCAAAAGAAAACCACAAGGCAGCACGTTGATGATCTTTATCACACTGACCACAGTATTTAACAACCCAGCAAACACAAACCACTGAGACATTTACAAGCAAGTCTCTTTAATAACCTAGTACAAATACTGTATTACAGTACAGTATTACATGATAAAATAACTAAATTTAACAACACAAATATATAACATGTAAAGATTTTTCCAAACATTCTGTGATTTGTGGACTTGCTTTTTTTTTCTTTCTTATTATAAAAGTAAAACTGTCAAATCACACATGGATAATTTGTTGATCATAAAATGTTTTTCATGTTTTGTTTCAGGTGAATCCCTGAATGAGCAGCTCTTGGTCTTTATTGTCTTCTGCTCACAATAGATGTTCATCTTCTGTCTGAGTTCAGTCTCATGTGTCTCGCTGTGGGTTTCCTGAATAAAGCTGTTTAACCTTTACACTCTAAACTGAGACCCTGAACTGTCAAACTGTTTTCTGTGGCTTTGAGTTGGAGAGAAAAATAGCCTGTTCATCACGCAAACACACACACACACACACACACACGCACACACACACACACACACACACACACACACACACAATGCCATTTTCAAGTCTTCAAATATGACAATAAATGGCAAATCATTTCAAAAAATTAATTAAAGCTAATTAATACAGTCAATAAATTAAATTACCTGATTGTTGGTAGTTTATATCAGTATTTAAATCTGTCCTGAACATGATATTAAATAAAATTCATGAAATTATATCATTCAAATTTCAGACCTTTTCCTTTGCTTAAACTATGAATCTTTCTCACGATCTTTCTTGATAACAATCAGACCATTATGTTCTTATACTGTATTTCTGGGATCTGGTATTTCAAACTAGATTCACTCCCTATGCACTGCTGTTAATGCTATCAAGGTCTTCCTTTATACTCTCTGTGTAACTATTTTGTATGTACAAATCTAAAGCAGGACAAATAGCATAGCATATAGCATATTCAAAGAGATGAAAACAAGCCATTTTAACAGTTCTGAACAGAGTACAAATGATGATTCTCAAACTTCATGTGTCTCATCATAAAGGTCTGTTTAAGAGCTGCTATTAAAGAGTCTTTACTGTATGTGTTAAAAGCTGCTGTGTGTCTATATGTGGAGTGGAAACTTTACAGTATCTTCTAGAAGTGTCAGTCTAGGGGTTTATTTCCTGTCTTCATAACACCCTCACATAAACTGACATGACAGACTATTTTAAACATGTGAAAGAAGCAACTTGAGCAGCAGCGGAAACTTGTCTCATGATTCACAAACTGAACTAAACAACCCTCATCAAACCCAACAACTGCTCAACACTAAATTATGGATTACAAGCAGATTTTAGCAATAAACTGTGAATGTAAACAAATGTAAAACAACAACAACAAAAAAACTAAAGTGAGTTAGTTGAGTGTCATGCAGTGACTGACTGCAGCGTAATCAGAGTGAATCTCATCCTCACTGAATCTGACTGTAGCATCACCGAGAGACTCTTCATGCTTCTGGAAACTGACAGCAGCGTACAGGAGCTCATCAGAGGGGATTGTGGGTAATTCATCATGACTGTTCATTTGAGCTGATCCAGGATCTGAGAGAGAATCACATCTGCTGTCTGCACATGATGACTGAATGAAGATAAAATGTACAGGAGATGTACATTAAAAGAATGGCAGCTGGTGGGGGAAGTTTTTGAGGAGGCTGAGGTGTAAATTAAAATTAATCATTAGCCGTGACAAAACAATATCACACTTGTAATTAACAAAAAAAAACTGTGTAATACACTACTAAACATGGATAAAGACATAACTGACAATACTTTATAAAAAATAATAACTTATAAAGCAGCTTCTCAAGGCACTTGCAGCCAGTAGACCAGCTTGTGTGGAGCGTAAGTGATGCTTGGGTGTATGTAGAGTTGACTGGAAGCCAGAGCAAGGACTTTAGGATTGGAGTAATGTGTTCATTACACTGTGACTCACCATTGTATTTTTCTCTCTCTTTTTCTTGTCTGATTTTGAGGTTCTTCCTGATTAACCCCAACACAAAGCAAATCAGAAAGTGAAAGACAAACTCGATCAACAATTAAATGTCAGCAGCATCTGAGACAGAAACTCAATTGAGTGAGATTTACTGAAGCAGTTCAGAGACACTCAAACAATTTAATTAAATGATTCAAGAGATAAATATTGAAACACAGTGTCACCTCATCTCTTGTGTCTTAATTTGCACACAGTCAGAAGTGAATCCAGCGATCAGCAGCAGAATCATACACACACTAATAATGATGATCACGGAGAAATCTGAGAATAAAACACACAACACACAGTCCAGAGGTAATGATAAAATAGCTACACAATTATTAAAATGTATTTGAGTGAGTCATAAATGTCTGTTTTAACATTTTCTATACAATAAATATGTATAGAACTCAGTTTGTAATGTTTGATAACCTGTGATCTCGTTCATTAAGGAACTAGTTGTGTATTCTCTTTCATGTCTCACTGCTGGAGGCACTTTTAACAAACAAACATGATAATTCGACACACACAACTTGTTTTACTGAATGCACTATATCTATTCAAATGAAATCATGTGAATGGACTCACTGATGAGGTTGAGCTGAATTTTAGTGTTCAGGGAGATGAAAGTCAGATATGTGTCTCTGGTTTCTGCTCCACACCAGTAAAACTCCAGCATCTCTCACACTCACATTACTGATGCTCACTGTAACAACTCTCTCTTCATTTCTCTCTGATGAACCCACTCATTTCTCTCACTTTATATGAGATGATGGTTTGGCAGATGTGATTATCATCCTCTTTGCAGAAATGAACTTCATGTTCCTCTGGGATCTGACAGGTGATGTTGACTTCTCCACCAAGATACACAGATTCAGTCATACTCTTTGGATATTTTGTATCTGTTAACCAAGAAAAATAGCATACAAATCAGAACAGATTCTCCAAACATGCAAGATAAAGTACCCGAGTTTCCTCACCATGTGTGACGTTCAGCTGTAGTTCAGTGAAGCTCTCAGTATAGTCAGATACGTTCACTCCACACCTGTATGTTCCTGCATCTGCAGCTTTCAGCTCTCTAAAAAACACCATCAAGACTCCTTCCACTGGTGTCGTCATATAAAGAAACATCTCCATTCTCAATCCATTCACCCTGACCTCCTGGATTCTTCCTCTCTGAACATCCGTCCTGATTCTTTACAGATGTATTTTGGGTTGGTTTTATATTGAGGATGTTCACACTTGATCATCAACCACCTCCTGAGGAGCCGCTCACTTTATACATAGCCAATTTATCTGTCACAACAAAAATATCACTGAATCTGTTTCAAACACAGTGTTTTTGTTGTTGTTGTTTTGCATTTATTTATTTTTTGCAAAATTTGAATGAGTTTGTTGTACTTACTAACAACATGTATATGAACAGTATTAATAATGGAGTAACTGTACAAGTCTCTGTTGATCCAAACTCCACATAAATAAACTCCTCCATCATCTGGTGTCACAGCAGTGATTCTCACACTGAAGATGTTTTTAATTTTGTCATCAGAAATACGGAATCTTTCTTTCTTCTTCCATCTGCTGTAAATCGTCTCAATGGAGTCTTTTTCCTTCTTTGAATATGATCTTAAGATCATTATTGTGATTCTGTGAATATTCACAGCTGAAAATGGGCAGTTTTCTCCAATATTCACCATCACTCTCTTTGACACTTTACAACATGAAAACTGTGATTATTTTTTGCAAAAAAAAAAAAAAAAAAAAAAAAAAAACCCTTAGAAATTACTAGATTTAATAAACGAAGACTTTGATAGAAAAATGACTGACCTTCTTCTTCTTTCACAGTCACAGTCATATATATACGCTGGTTGTGAGGAAACATCAATTGCGTATCGTCCCGCATCTTGTGTGTTCAGTTCTCTGATGTAGATCATGAGCTTTCCATTATCATTGGAAAATAAAGTGAATCTTCCTTCATTAATCCATTTATCATGTTTCTTATCATTTATTTATTATTCTCCACTCAGGTAATTTAGCCATATATTTAACATTTGCACTGAACCAAGGTTTCCCAGAATCCACAAGAACACTTCCTCCAGAATATCCCGTGACGCTAAAGCATCTCACTGCAGCTGTCAATCAGATGTGAACAGAAAGCTGATGAACAGAAAAACAGCATCATTACTGCAGTGATGAAAGAGAAAAGCTCTTAGCCTGAGATCAGGTAGAAAGTGAGGAAGATGAGGAGGATCTTCATTGTGAGTTGAGTTCAGTCTTCTTTCTGCTGAATGATCTCTGTGTGAATCTCTCTGTCTCTACATCTGTCTGCTTTAGTTACTTCCTCTTTATTCAGCTCATTATCAGTAATGAGCAGCTTTACTGGCTCCTCCCACCATCACCACTGACTGATTATCACATTAATCACACTGAAAGAGCGCCACCTAGTGGAGGTACACTGTCTGATACTCAGAGCTCACACAGGTTTCATGTTCATGAGGATAAATGACACTGAAGTGAATTGATCAGCAACATATAAATATTCCACTAGAGGGCGAGAGTAAACTGAATATGTAAGTTCACCTGACGTCATCTAGAGCCCTACCAGAAACACCTTAAAATTAAAATGCATCATTTTTTTTTATACTTTTATCAGTTGTAAGAAACATTAAACACCTTTTATGAGCAAACAGACCAGATCTTACTGACATTTGGACTTTTTTTTCTTTTTTTTTTGATAATGCTTAAAAAAATATATATATGAAATATATTCAGCACCACAGACAGCAGCTGTCAATCAGACTTCAGCATCACTGATGACAGATCAACAAAACAAACACAAAAAGTGAATTGATGGAACTTGAGTTTGTCTGTTCTCTTAATGTGCATGAACAATGGCTCCATGGTAATCATCATATTAATTAATTATTAGCATCATACCATTAGCATAAAGTTCCATATCTCCATTCTTTCTTTTTAAACATACAGAAGGTGTGTAAAATTTTACATTGGATCAAACCAGAACGATAAAAAGTTTTCTATCAATTACTATGAAAACACATAAAGCTATTTTTGTGAAACCAAGAAATGTAGAGTTTAGTGATAGAAATGTACTTTATATTAGCCACTAGGTGGAGCCAGATGTTTTGTGTGTTTACTGTAGATGCTAGAAAACTATAATAATACATGTCATGGTGAACAAAACATCACAAACACTAACACTAGGGAGATTCAATAGAGAGATTCACATTTTACAAGAACAAAACCTAAAAACATGAACATATAGAACTGTTTACAGTCTCGACCAAATTAGAGCTCTCACAGCATCTTTTCACAGACTATAAAAAGTTCAACGTCTTTGTTCTCTCTACTGAAATTACACTATCCCTAAAGGTATTTCACAAAATAATAGTGTTCATCCTGTTTTATATATTCTGATAGCCTGCAGCTTCCTTAAAGGCAGGGCTTGAATTGAGGGGATGACAGCCGCCTTGTTGAAAAAAATGACAAAAAATCATCCCCTCTGTAAAACCACCATCCCCTATAGATTAATTATGCTGTATATTATGTAAAACTTATCATGCAAATTAAATATTAAAATTCTCCACATATGATAATTTACGAACTAAAAAACAGTAACTTCAGCCCGTTACTGAAGCAAACTCTGAGCAAGCTTTCTTCATTTTTGTTAAATTGGCCATTAATGTTAAATTGTTAAAAAGTTTACCAATTTAAATTGGTGTGGATGCCAGTTGTTAATGTTAAATTGGTAAAAATGACCACACCATTGTATTGTGGGGAAGGGTTTGCACAAGCACTTAAAGGGTAGTTCACCTTCAGTTGCTGGCCCCCATTGACTTGCATAGTGTTTTTTTTTTTTTTTTTTCTTTTTTTCATACTATGGAAGTCAGGGGGGGCCCAGCAACTGAAGGTGAACTATCCTTTTAATATTTACACTTTCTTCCAAAAAGTGTACAAATATAGTCTGATGTACAGTTTGAAATGTCTTTTTAATATCTCAGTACATTAGAGTATATACTGTATAATAAGTCATGCTCATAATTTAAATTAGTCATATTGTTGTTTGAGTTTGTTATTGTTGAGATTCGAGCCTCAGTGTGACTGTTAGTTAAACCACTGCTGTCAAGCTCCAAAAAGCACCATATAACTTGCCCATATGTTTCGTGGTGTGTCATTGCAAGTCTTCTGAAGACATAACCGGTCTTTGTGGAACATATACAAATTTAACAATTACTGTCTGAAAATCCTCTTTTAGCTGGTCTGCCTGTTCATTAATTTCTGCAAAAATCGGTTACAGTGGGTATTGAAAAACCTTTTCCTGTTTTTATCACACCTGCACATGGCTGAAGGCCGACTTGGTTTGACCTAAAGACTTTAAATGCAAGAAAGAAAACCACAAGCTGGAGAGCAGCCACACGTTGGCTCTTCTTTAGTACATTCACCACAGTGTTAAACAACCCTGCAAACATAAAACATTGAGACATTTACAAACAAGTCTCTTTAACCTAATACAAATTTTCGATTTAAAATAAATTCATAACCAAATCGAACATGTGTTTGTTCTTTAAAGTATTTTTGTAGACATTCAAACACAACTCATCATGTCTCGTCAGTCTTTTGCTCTTGTGTTTGAACATTTGATGATGAGCTCACCCCTTATATCACAACACAACATTAGAAACGAATAATCAATAATAATCGTACATATTTTCCTAGACTGAAAAATATATTTGTATTTTTCTCTAGATTAATTCGGGAAAAGCAAACTAGCGATATTGCTATAAAAGTTGCACTTTATTTTGAATTTAGCCACACAGACAGATAATAATGAAAATGATGCCTGTTTAACCTGGTTTGACCAAAGTTTACTAACTTAAACAACAGTATGTCATTTAAAACAATTCATTTTTATAAACATTCTGTGTTATTGATTTGTGGGCTCATTGTTTTGATTTTATTTGATTTGTTTATGCAAAATAATTACACTTGTCAAATCATAATATAATATTGTCTTCTGCTCTTATAGTATTCTGTTCACAATCTCTGTTCAGTGTCATATGCTTATTTTCAACATGTACTCCACCGATTAACATCAATGCAAAGCATGCTAGAAAACTGGAAATCCACTGTCCAGATTCACTTGTCAACCCAAATTATTAACATAGTCGCAAGACACACACACACATACACACACACACAAAAAATAAATAAATAAATAAATAAATAGAATGTAATGAAATTAAGTGGTGACAAAATGTTCAAGTGTTGTTTCATTAGATCGTTTTAAGTAAACTAAACAAGAAGCAAAACCCAGTTTTGAGTGTGTGTCAAAAGCTGCATGTGTCTCTGAGTGGAAACTTGTGTTTGTATTTCCTGTTTTTATCACACCCTCACATAAACTGAGCTGACACTATTTTAAAACATGTGAAAGAAGCAACATGAGAAGCAAACTTTAAAATGTCTCATGATTCACACGCTGAACTGAGCTATTCTGATCAATAAATTACCTTTTAACATTCAATTAATTGAGTCCACTTTTATCAACAAATTAATGTAAACAAATGTAAAAGAAGAAAAAAACAGAATCTGTTTTTTTTTTTTTTTTTTTTTATATAGTATTGCTAATACATATGTGATAATCCTTGATCTAAATTAGTTGAGTCTTGTCTGTGACTGACTGCAGCGTAATCAGAGTGAATCTCATTCTTACCTGAATCTGACTGTAGCCTCACTGAGAGACTCTTCATGCTTCTGGAAACGGACAGCAGCGTACAGGAGCTCATCAGAGGGGATTGTGGGTAACTGTGAGTGAGTGTCACCTCGTCTCTTGTGTCTTAATTTGCACACAGTCAGAGTGAATCCAGCGATCAGCAGCAGAATCACACACACACTAATAATGATGATCACGGAGAAATCTGAGAATAAAACACACCAACAAAGTAATAATTAAAGAGAAACAAAAAGATACACGTAAATAAACACTATCTACACAAATATTCAAACTAACGATGTGCAGTTTCATTTTCAGCCGTTAACATGACTCTTTAGTTTGAGTGATGTCTAATCTGTAACATGAAACAAATTTCATATACATTTTATATTTATAAATTGCTTTTGGTAAAATTTGACAATCTGTTACTGACAAAAATCACAAAGGGTTTTATAAATGTTATTATTATATATTTCATCATTCACTCAACATTGATTACATTTCAAGCTATAAACAAACACATGAAAAAAGTTTACAGTAGGTTTTAAAAATAAAGTTCAGTAAAATTATTGTGATTGTTGTGTGTAGATAAATTATCTGATTGTTCAAGGGTTGATATCTGAAAATGTAAGAATAAATAAAATTATCTAACCCTTGGTGACATTTAAATGCACTTTAGTGATGGCGTGAGCTCCACACCAGTATATCACAGAATCCTCTTCTCTCAGCTCAGTGATGTTCACAGTAAAGACTCCAGTAGATGCTTCATCACTGAAAGAGAATCGATCATCTCTGATCGTCTCCAATGAAACTCCATCCTTCACACACATGGAGGCTTCATGTGCTTTGCAGAAGCTTTTCTGATCTTCATCATGATGTCTGCACTGGATTGACACGTCGTCTCCTTCATACTTAGTCAAGTTCAGCTCTGGAAATGTTTACAGACACAAGAACATCAATTCACAGCCGTAGTTTCACATATTCAGATGCAGAAACCTTCCTCACCCTCGTTCATGATGACGATCAGATGAGTGTAAAGATAATTGAGCTCTGTTTCTAATGTCACTGCACACCAGTATTTCCCGGCATCCTCTGCTGTCAGTCCAGTGATGGTCCCAGTGAAGACACCTGCAGTGACGTCATCATTCAGAGTCAATCTGCCAGTCTTGGTCTCTTTCTCTTCTCTCACAGTCTCACTGAGAATTCTGTCTCTAGTGGAGCACTTCCCCTTACAGAGAGACTTTGGCTTTGATTTATAGATTGAATCATAAGAGCAGATGATCTCAGCAGATTCTCCTTCATGTCTCACTACTGGAGGCACTAAAAACAATCAAACACAGACATTTAACACAAATGATTGTGAATATACTGTGTTTACTACAGTGAAATCATCTGAATGGACTCACTGATGAGGTTGAGCTGAATTTTAGTGTTCAGGGAGATGAAAGTCAGATATGTGTCTCTGGTTTCTGCTCCACACCAGTAAACTCCAGCATCTCTCACACACACATTACTGATGCTCACTGTAACAACTCTCTCTTCATTTCTCTCTGATGAACCACTCATTTCTCTCACTTTAGATGATCTGATGGTTTGGCAGATGTGATTATCATCCTCTTTGCAGAAATGAACTTCATGTTCCTCTGGGATCTGACAGGTGATGTTGACTTCTTTACCAAGATACACAGATTCAGTCACACTCTTTGGATATTTTGCATCTATCGATGACAAAAATTACATGAAAATCAGAACAAATAATTTACATATACAAGATAAAGTAGTTGAGGTTCCTCACCGTGTCTGATGCTCAGCTGAAGTTCAGTGAAGCTCTCAGTATAGTCAGATACGTTCACTCCACACCTGTATGTTCCTGCATCTGCAGCTTTCAGCTCTCTAAAGAACACCATCAAGACTCCTGCTCTGGTGTCGTCATATAAAGAAACATCTCCATTCTCCATCCATTCACCCTGAACTCCTGGATTCTTCCTCTCTGAACATCCGTCTGATTCTTTACAGATGTATTTTGGGTTGGTTTTGTATTGAGGATGTTCACACTTGATCATCAAATGACCTCCTGAGGAGCCGCTCACTCTAGACACGCCCACTTTAGCTGTCACAAAAGAGCATCAACATCTAGTCACTTGTGCCATAAACAAAGACTTTGGAAACTTTCAAACTAGATTTGTTCTACTTACTAATAATATGCAGATGAACAGTATTAATAATGTAGTAACTGTATGAGTATGTGTTGATCCAAACTCCACATAAATAAACTCCTCCATCATCTGGTGTCACAGCAGTAATTCTCACACTGAAGATGTTTTCTTCCCGGTTATCTGAAAAGCTCAATTCTTTTTTATTTCCCCATGTCTCAGTGTTGTAAATCATCTCAATGGAGGCTTTTTGTTTTTTTAACATGATTTTGGGATAATTTTTATGGTTCTCTGAATAGTTGCAGCTGATCATGACATTATCTCCATGATTCACAATTACTTTCTTTGACATCCCACAACACAAATCTATCATTCATGTAGAAAACAAAGGATTTGCATGTAATGAGGCTTTAAAATTGATCAGTAATTTAATTACACTCATTTAGATGTCAATGGAACTTACTCTCTAACACAATTAAAGTCATATATTCAGGCCTCATGCCAGAAACCCCAATCCTGTATCGTCCAGCATCCTGTTGTTTCAGTTCTCTGATGAAGATCAAGAGGTTTCCCTTGCTATTGCGAAACAGTGATAATCTTCCCTCATTAAATAATTGATCATGTTTCTTATCATTTATTATTCTTCTCCACTCAGGTAATTTGACCATATATTTAGAAAAGTCACTGGACCAAAGTTTCCCAGAATCCACAAGAACACTTCCTCCAGAATACCCCGTGACGCTAAAGCATCTCACTGCAGCTGTCAATCAGATTGATACTGTGATCAGAAAGCTGATGAACAGAAAACAGCATCATTACTGCAGTGATGAAAGAGAAAAGCTCTGACCTGATCAGGTAGGTAGAAAGTGGAGGAAGATGAGGAGGATCTTCATTGTGAGTTGAGTTCAGTCTTCTTTCTGCTGAATGATCTATGTGTGAATCTCTCTGTCTCTACGTCTGTCTGCTTTAGTTACTTCCTCTTTATTCAGCTCTTTATCAGTAATGAGCAGCTTTACTGGCTCCTCCCACCATCACCACTGACTGATTATCACATTAATCACATTGAAAGACCGCCACCTAGTGGAGTTACACTAGGTTTCATGTTCTCTATAATAAGGACAAATGAAATGTTCCAGCATTATTTAAACCTTTCACTAGCGGGCGAAAGGAAAATAAACATGTAAGTGGTCTAAGAAAACATGCTACGTTTTCCTAAAGTAATCTTAAAATAAAATGTTAAAACAATGTAACTTAATGAAAATGCTAAAACGAAAGAAAGATATAGTACAAAACATACCACATACAGCTGACATAATTCATACATCAGGGCGTTTACAAAAATTGAGACAGAGATCAAGTTCTTGACAGAGAACATCATGACTGACTTCATGCTTTATTCTGTGGCTGGATCTTCCTGACCCTGTGAAATCAAATGTTACATCTGACACTTTTGTTTTGACATTTATACTTTGAGTATTTGACATTTTTATCAATTGTATAAAACAAACAAACGATTAACAGCTTTTTCAAATCAAATAGACTTGATCTGACAGCTTAAAAACTGTATGCCTATAAAAACAAAGTCAGAAGTTTGTAGTCTTCCAAATGCTACAAACTGTTGTCATATAGACATCCATTTTTGTATCCTGTTGTTCTATTAGAAGGCAAATGCTTTCTGAATATACTCCTCAGATTATTAGAGGCTTCATCAGCTTAAATCTGTGTCTGATTGGTGCTTCACTTCAACAGGCAGCTGTGGATCCAGCATACAATAGACTGATTGTAATAGACATGCTAAGCTGCAAACACAGACAAATGAATGAGTGGTGTCATTAGGATTGTGTGGACCCCAGTGCAAAAACACAAAGCTTTCAAGGACAGGAAAATATCACAATGTATTTTATGTGTACAGTCTTGATCAAGTGCATTCTTTAGATGCTCAACTCAGTGAGCTCAAGGAGAGCCACTGCTGGTGTTGCTGTTTGACAGTTACCTCAGAAAAACTAAACATTTATAAACAGATTAATCTCATATGTTGTTAAAATTTGCTTTGTTTTATTTTTGAGGAGGCATCAACTTCCTTGCCTATTCTGAAAACCACCCCTGAAAACAGCTGATAAGACCAAAATGTATTTTTGTCATTATTCAGCTTAGACTTTGAACAGTGTTGTTTTGGTATATAACAATAATGTGAAGAATTCTGGAGTCCCAGTGTGGCTGTTTCACCTGCATTTCTGTTAGATTCACCCATTGCTGTCAAACTCTTAAAGTATACATAATCAAAACTGACTATATATATTTTGATAGCACACTGCTATTTTTGTGGTGAACAATTTATCCGTGCAAGTCAATACACAAATAATAATAATAATAATAATAATAATGATAATAATAATAATAATAATAATAATAATAATAATAGTAATAATAATAATATTAAATAATAATAATAATAATAATTGTTTGCCTTAGTAATCTTTAATTCAAATCTAAAAATACACCTCCCCTCTGAAATGACGGACCTTCTCTGATAACATCAGTTTGATGGCTTGGGCTTGAGCATAACATCCTTAAGCACAGCTACCCAACTGTCAGTGTTGTTCTGAATGAAAGCCTACTTTACTACATCCATTTGTCAGTCCCATTTTACCCTGTCTTGTGTTTTTTCCCCATTGTGCCTTCCCTGCCCAGGTGTTCTCCCTTTATGTCCTTATTTGGTTTTCCTGTTCCTGTTCACATCTGTTTCAGATGTGTTGAATTATCTCATTTGCCTCCAATTATTTTAGCCCTGTGTGTTTCCATATCCAGCATCCTAAATAGTTCATCTTACCCCAGTGCAACGTGTGCTTTCCTGGTGTTCTGTTCAATAAAGTTCTGTAATTATTGGAATCTCCTACATCTCCACCTCTCCTCATTCTAGCACAGTAGGCACGTGTGACAGAATTCCAGACAGAAACAAAAAGTAAGTGGCACCCTTTCTCCCCGGTTTTGGTTTCAATTTTTTGAAAAGTTTTTTGTTTTTTTCTGTTTCTGTTTTTTTTCAGTGCAGGCTCCTGTTCCCGAGTTTAGATCACGGAGGGCTCATGTTCCCGTGATTAGCCCATGGAGGGCTGCTGAGAGAGGGTTATAGTCAAGTCAAGTCAAGTCAAGTCTGCTTTATTGTCAATTCTTCCACATGTACAGTACATACATACAGAGAATTGAAATTGCGTTACTCTCAGACCGCCGGTGCATACAGATAACACTAATAGTAGAGCCTAAAAATCTAGATCAAATATAAAATATAAGATAAAACTATACAATAAGGGAATGTAAAAAAGACATAATAGAAAAAATAAAATAAAAATAAGGTTAAATAAAAGCAGTGCAAGGCACATGGCAGATAGAGTGCAAACCAGTGAACAAACAGTGCAGATAAAAAGATTTTTAGTGCATAAAAAATTAGCTTATTCAGTCAGATTAAAAGTGACAAAGTGACAAAGGGCTCAAGAGCAGTTATTTTATTAAACTGACTGATGAGGTGGTAGAATGATGTCAGTTCCATGGTGAATGAGTGAATGAGGTAGTGAGCAGACCACTGCTGCACAAAGTGACTGGTGCATGACATCGTATGTTAGAGGGAGGTGGGGTGGAAGGACCTGGGGATGTGGGACCTGCGTGGGGGGGGGGGGGTGGGGTATCCTCCTGGAGTACTGTCTCTTAGCCTCTCTGATGCCGCGGGATAGGTTGGCCCTGGCTGTTCTCAGGCCCCCCTCGTCTCCAGCTCTGAAGGCAGCGTTCCGCGTCTCCAGGAGTCTGTAGACCTCCCCTGTCATCCACGGCTTCTGGTTGGCCCGGACAGTGATGGTTTTTGTGACTGTTACATCCTCAATACACTTGGTGATGTAGGCAGTGACAGTCTCCGAGTACTCCTGGAGGTCAGTGGAGTTATTGTACCGTCGAGGCCGGGGCGGGGGCTGGGGCTGGGGCTGCAGACTCGGAGGCTGCTCCGCCATGGCCTCCTGAACTGTCTGATCTGCCATGGTCTCCCGAGTCCCTGGACCCACCATGGCCACCTGAGCTCCCTGCTCCGCCATGGGTCTCGGAACAGGTGCCGCCCTGGAGGCCTTCGGTCCTGGGACCCCAAGTACACCTGGCTGCAGCCTGCAGATCGATGCGGGGCTGCAACTGGGGTGGGGCTGCACATGTCGCCCCGCCCCATACCTACTCTGATTGGTTCGATTGTCTTTCATAGCTTAGCTGCATGATAGGAAATGTGTGCGTAGTTGGTGTAGGACCGAGTATGTTGTTTTAAAAGCTAAAAACTGTGCAGTTTTACAAAGCCTTCATTATAATGCACAGTTGTTTATTGTTAACTTGACTCACTATGTCTGATTTATTGTATCACGAGATGTTAGCTGCTGCAAGTTTAATCTTCTGGACCAGTCGAATTCACAAATTAATCATTGGGACATTCTAAAACGCTTAACGTGAAAAACTGTGTTTTTTTAAAGACCAAAATCAGTAAACACATTATCAGTAAAGCATTATATTCACAGACAAGCAGATGAGTCCAGAATACGAATGCAACTGGTTTAATGACGCGTTAAGCATTTTCCTCCTATAACCTGCATGTCTGTAAATAGAATGCTTTATTAAAAATGTTTACTGAGTTTGGTCTTTTTAAAACACGTTTTAATGCATTATGCCACGTTAAGCGTTTTTATTTTAGGCCAATGGTTTTCTATGGGAGGAAAACGCTTAAAACATGGCTTATTCAAGGATGTGCATTTATTACATGGACTTAGTAAAAACATAAATATGTGTCTAAAATTCGTGAGCATCACTGATCTCTAAATAGTACCATTGAATTATATATAAAAGTTTAACTTAACGCTGTTAAAATGTATGAAACTGTTTGCTGAAATAACCACAATCTTACAACACGATGCGCATGAAATTGTGTTTGTTACTATATCAGCAGATTACAGGTGTCCTTTCAGAATCATCACTGGCTGGTAGAAAAAAAGATTCTTCACTTTAAAATAATGAGGAGCAGTATATTTTCCTGAAATAAAGGGGAGGAAAAAAGTCTATACTTTGCAATGTAGTAAAGAAAATTAAAGTTTCATAAAAATTAAGATGGCACACAGCAGACACATTAGCCTACTGCAGTGTCATTTATCAACTGCATGACAGATAATTATATGTAACAATAATTGTCTTGTCATGCTATATAAATTAAAACAATACTAATACATCCTTTTCATTTCCTTTCTTACACTCCGATGATATGAAATAATACATTTTTAAAAAAAATATTTAATTCATATTTAATTCTTCTATCTGAAGACCTGATCCTCCCTCTGTGGATAATCAACCCAATTAATTTATAAAATGTAGTGGGTTGTTCGTCTGTTAGCCTCAAGATCAGCTTATTTTCAGGGACATGGAGGGTAACAGGCTAATGTTTTTTTTTTTTTTTTTTTTTTTTTTTTCTTCTTCTGTGCATTATAATGAAGGCTTTGTAAAACTGCACAGTGTTTGTAGCTTTTTAAAGAACATACTCTGTCCTACACCAACGACGCAAACATTTCCTATCATGTTTGTCAAGGAACGATGATCGAACCAATCAGAGTAGGCATGGGGCAGGGCCCCACCCCAGGGGCAGCCCCGCCTCGATCTGCAAGCTGCAGCCGGGTGCATCTCCCCGAGTCTGCGCAATAGTGAGTTATGTGGAGCTGCGTCCCACCCACACCTCTGACCCTTTTTAATTAGCCTGGGACGCTCCAATTTTTGTCTGCTAATTGTTGAACAAGAGCCGTGTGTTAAAATAAGGTAAATATAATTCCAATCTCCTCCTGAAGAATCCCCCCAAAAAAAATCAGTTGGTGCCACAGTTCACTCAGGGAAGCTGTCAATCTCAGCTGTCCATCATGACGTCACACTCCCGTTTTTCTAACATCACATAACTAACTAAAACCAAACTTATTTAAAAAAAAAAAAATAATACTTGAACATACATCAGCCCAGATAGCACAGGTACATCTGCAAGATTTCTGTTAAAGATCGCTTCTTCTGGAAAGCATCTGCTGCGGACAAACATCTGATAGATGTCTCTTAGATGTCAGTTTTACATATATTCAAAATCATAAACATCTTAAAGACGTCTTCTAAATGTATATTTGACATATGATAGGAAACGTCCTACAGACGTATTGCAGATGAGCAAATACTCTAAAGAAGACGTCTTGCAAATGTAATGCAGACATCAAATAGAGTCTCCTTGATGTATGTGTGTTATCTGGAAGCGTGATAAAAACTACTTAAAACGACAAAAACTATATTTGGAAAAAAAGTTATTTGAAGAGTAATTTAATTATTTAGTTTGTCTTACGTCCCATTAGATTACATGGAGAGCACGGGGTTTGTGACCTATACTGGGTCCAGCCACCTGGGGGCGATTTAAATGCTTTGGCTTCACCTTTAAGGACTTGTGTGGCACACTTGATTCAAACGGACACGCAGCGCAATATAAGGAGAAAGGGGAGGAGTCGAACTTGCCCTTAAACCTCATTGGCCCTCACTTATTTTGATATGGTGGCAAATTTGAATTCATAGAGTCCATAATAAAAACTGCCACCATAGAAGAAATGTATTTGTGGGCCACAGATACAATATGGAAAAAACGTTGTGGAAATTATTTTTTAAATTCTCTAATCATAGAATATTTCAGATGGCTAGAATAAAACAGTTTTGTATTACAGTTGCAATTAAAATATTTTGTTTTCAATATACAACAAAACTTTTGAGCATGTTTTTGTGGAGTGGAAACTTATCTGTCCATTTGTACTGACGAAACAGTTTCCTGTTTTTATCACACCTGAATGTGGCTGAAGGGCTTCTTGGTTATGACTCAAAGAACAGCAAAGAAAACCACAAGCTGGAGAGCATGTAGGCTGATATTTAACACACGGTCACAAGATAAAACAGTCACTTGGGCACAATACATTACATTTTATATTACTTTTAGACAATACTTGAGGAACTTTTCCAAGCAAATCTCTTTAACCTACTAAAAATACTAGAGATGATTAATTTATGAAATTATTAACACATTTGTTTGAAAACATGTTAATCACACAAACTGTCTATTATATAAATATTACAAACCCGATTCCAAAAAAGTTGGGACACTGTACAAATTGTGAATAGAAACAGAATGCACTAATGTGGAAGGTTCAAATTTCAATATTTTATTGAGAATACAACATAGATGGCATATCAAATGTTTAAACTGAGAAAATGTATCATTTTAAGGGAAAAATAAGTTGATTTTAATTTTTTCATGGAATCAAAACATTTCAAAAAAGTTTGGACAAGGCCATGTTTACCACTGTGTGGCATTCTCTCTTCTTTTTATAACAGTCTGCAAACGTCTGGGGACTGACTTCTTTGTTGCATCTTCCTCTTTATGATGCGCCAAATGTTTTCTATGGGTGAAAGATCTGGACTGCAGGCTGGCCATTTCAGTACCCGGATCCTTCTTCTACGCAGCCATGATGTTGTAATTGATGCAGTATGTGGTCTGGCATTGTCATGTTGGAAAATGCAAGGTCCTCCCTGAAAGAGACGACCTCTGGATGGGAGCATATGTTGTTCTAGAACTTGGATATACCTTTCAGCATTGATGGTGCCTTTCCAGATGTGTAAGCTGCCCATGCCACACGCACTCATGCAACCCCATACCATCAGAGATGCAGGTTTCTGAACTGAGCGCTGATAACAACTTGGGTTGTCCTTGTCTTCTTTAGTCCAGATGACATGGCGTCCCAGTTTTCCAAAAAGAACTTCAAATTTTGATTCGTCTGACCACAGAACAGTTTTCCACTTTGCCACAGTCCATTTTAAATGAGCCTTGGCCCAGAGAAAACGCCTGCACTTCTGGATCATGTTTAGATATGGCTTCTTTTTTGACCTATAGAGTTTTAGCCAGCAACGGCGAATGGCACTGTGGATTGTGTTCACCGACAATGTTTTCTGGAAGTTTTCCTGAGCCCATGTTGTGATTTCGATTACAGTAGCATTCCTGTATGTGATGCAGTGCCGTCTAAGGGCCCGAAGATCACAGGCATCCAGTATGGTTTTCCAGCCTTGACCCTTACGCACAGAGATTGTTCCAGATTCTCTGAATCTGTGGATGATATTATGCACTGTAGAGGATGATAACTTCAAACTCTTTGCAATTTTTCTCTGAGAAACTCCTTTCTGATATTGCTCCACTATTTTTCGCCGCAGCATTGGGGGAATTGGTGATCCTCTGCCCATCTTGACTTCTGAGAGACACTGCTACTCTGAGAGGTTCTTTTTATATCCAATCATGTGCCAATTGACCTAATTAGTTGCAAATTGGTCCTCCAGCTGTTCCTTATATGTACATTTAACTTTTCCGGCCTCTTATTGCTACCTGTCAGAACTTTTTTGGAATGTGTAGCTCTCATGAAATCCAAAATGAGCCAATATTTGGCATGACATTTCAAAATGTCTCACTTTCAACATTTGATATGTTATCTATATTCTATTGTGAATAAAATATAAGTTTATGAGATTTGTAAATTATTCCATTCCTTTCTTACTCACAATTTGTACAGTGTCCCAACTTTTTTGGAATCGGGTTTGTATATAAAATATTTTTTAAACATTCAAACACAACTGTTTGTAAGGTGTGACGATCTGTGATCACAAAGGAACTTTCTGAGTCTTGTATGGTGACTCACAGTGAAGTAAACAGAGTACACATCCTTCCTACAGGAGATGACTGTATCATCATGGATGACAGTCTTCACACTTCTCGAAAATTCATGTTTTCCGGTAGGTGTAGAGATGTTTGTCAGAGGATGAAAAAAGTGGATCTGCTCCAGAATTGGAGTCAGAATGTGGAGAAATAAACATACCGTACAGATGAAACACAATAATTTAGCAGAAGAATGGATTCACCAGTCCCATCTCTCTGATGATGAGCTCATGCCAACATTCACAACACAACTTAGACAAAAGATCCCTTTGAAGACATTATGTGTTGCCCTCATTTGGACAAAAACATTTTGACCTTTATTCCAGGGATTGAATTAGTCAGTAGTGATTATCATCTGCTTTATATAACACTATGTTCTCATTCAGGTTTAATTTACACATAATCAGAGAGAATCCACCAATCAGCATCAGAGCTGAAGAAACACAAATCAGGTTTAACAAGGTGAAATCTGAAAATAAAACACACAGAGTTATCCTGTAGAAAGAGAGAAATAAGCATGTACAGACATAAACATACACAAAATTAACACAGAAATGACAACAAAAAATGACACACTTATCAATGAATATAAAGTTGCTCTGATGTTTTCAGTTGTTTTTGAAAGTCATAAACATCGTCAAAAGACACGTCATTTTATCTAAAGGTATCTTACCTGTTTTTACAGTGAGTCTGACTTTAGTGATGACATGAGCTCCACACCAGTATGTCCCAGAATCCTCTTCTCTCAGATCAGTGATGTTCACAGTAAAGACTCCAGTAGATGCTTCATCACTGAAAGAGAATCGATCATCTCTGATCGTCTCCAATGAAACTCCATCCTTCACACACATGGAGGCTTCATGTGCTTTGCAGAAGATTTTCTGATCTTCATCATGATGTTTGCACTGGATTGACACGTCGTCTCCTTCATACTTAGTCAAGTTCAGCTCTGGAAATGTTAACAGACACACAAGAACATCAATTCACAGCCGTAGTTTCACATATTCAGATGCAGAAACCTTCCCTCACCCTCGTTCATGATGACGATCAGATGAGTGTAAAGATAATTGAGCTCTGTTTCTAATGTCACTGCACACCAGTATTTCCCAGCATCCTCTGCTGTCAGTCCAGTGATGGTCCCAGTGAAGACACCTGCAGTGACGTCATCATTCAGAGTCAATCTGCCAGTCTTGGTCTCTTTCTCTTCTCTCACAGTCTCACTGAGAGGATTTCTGTCTCTAGTGGAGCACTTCCCCTTACAGAGAGACTTTGGCTTTGATTTATAGATTGAATCATAAGAGCAGATGATCTCAGCAGATTCTCCTTCATGTCTCACTACTGGAGGCACTTAAAAAAAAAATTCTACATTATTTATTGCACTTATAAAACATTTCTATATTTGGTACCTCACATAAACAATAATACTTTAACTGCTTAGTGTCATGCATTGTTGTGATTTATTAAGCACACAAAAAAGGAACTTGAGGAGTCTTTAATTAAATAATCCAATTTAGAAAACATCAGGAAACACAGGAGTAAACACAACCAACAATAGAAAACACTGAACAAAGATCTCAAGAAACACCAGGCTTAAATAACATAAAAGTGAAAGTGAGGCATGTGTGACAATATACTTGGCTATATGAATTTGTGCTCTGAATTTCACCCATCGAAGCACACACACACACACACACACACACACACACACACACACACACACACACACACACACACACACACACACACACGCATGCACACCAGAGAGAAGTGAAAACACACACTCAGACACAGCAGTGAGAAGTGAAAACGCACGCACACAAACAAAAACGCATCCATTTGCTGTGGTGCTCAAGGTCCCTCAGTGGTGGGTAATGAGGGTGAAACAGAATGCTCTTCATTCACTCCCTTCACCTACATTTCCTACCAGCACTAAGAATCAAACCGATCTTCAGGTTACAAGACCATAACCCTTACCAAAAAGTAGTATACTTTAAGTTAATTTTATTAAGTATACTCAAGTAAAGTTCAAGTATATTTTTAAGTATACTTTATGTAGCAAGTATACAAATATCAGTGTTCTAGTAGTATACTTGTAAGTGTACTGTTTCAATACTTCTTGGGACTGAATTGGCCCACTTTCTAGTATATAAATGTATACTTTTAAGTATACTTTAAGTATAACAGTAGCAAACTTTGAGTACACAACTAGTTTACCTCTATGTTTGTAGTTTGTACTGCAGTTATACTAAAAGTGAACTTATAGGTATACTGATAGTTTACTAATTAAATACTTTGTACACTTTGAAGTATACTCTCAGTAAACTACTAGTTTAGTAACTTTATACTGCAAGTATACTCATTAATTTTCTTTAATGGAACATTACATCATACTTTAAGTACACTACTATGTCGCTATTTAGGTTTTAATTTGTATATATTTTGTTATATGAATATCTCAACATACAAAACATCCAAAGAAAGAACAGGGTAGCTGCTTGTAAACAAAAAGGTTTTATTCTAGCTTCATGCTAGCTTCTTTTTTAAAACACTTTAATGTGAGTAAGATTTATAAAAAATAAAGAAATAACATTTTGAACTAAAAGCTGAAAAAATACTATGAATTAGAGTCAGAATGATAATTAAAACGTAGCTTGACTGTAATTATTACCTCTTCATCGGTTGACATTTTATTCCATAACGTTACAGTTTTGATGCTGTTTGATGTCAGATGATCGTGTTACATGTGTTAGTATCTGTTGTTTCTTCTACACTTATGTTTTTTGGAAATTCTGTACAGAAGATGTGCACTAGTGCCCTCTACCATATAGCAATGAAAACACGGATTCTAGGAGCACAAGTATAGCTCAAATATATTTAGCCTTTTTGTAAGTATAAGTCAAGTATACTTAAATGTCATTTTAAGTATATTTCTGAGGAGTACATAAAGCCCATTTCTGAGAAGTACATTAAAGTAAACTAAAAGCATACTTTCCTATTTTTAGTGCTATCATACTAATAGCACACTTGTATAAACTTCTTTTTCATAAGAAAGTATTGTTAGGTACGGGATCACAGTATGGTTTGGTAATCTTTCAGTGAAGCTTAAATCTAAATTGATGCACCTGATATTGACAACATCTAAAATTGTCAGGCATGAGAGAGATTGTAACCTCCAGGATTTATATGAGGAATGTATTCTTATCCAGGTGGAAAGGATCATTGGCGATCAGAGACATTTTTTAAACTCACAATATGAACTGCTTCCCTCTGGCAGAAGATACAGAGTCCTGAGGTGTAAGCTAAATCGATACAAGAACTCCTTTGTACCAGTATCTGTGTGCCTGTTTAACAGATGTTTATCTTAAGGTTTTCTTTCTATTTTATCTTTTAAATTGTTTATTGTTTAGATTGTATGTAGGTCATGCAGCAATTTTTGTAGTGCTTTACATCTTGTGGATGTTTTTCAATGTTTTTATTGTTATTGTTTGTTTATTGTATGTCTGCATTAATCAGCAAGCTTTACATCATGAGACAATTAACAAAAAAGTGAACAGAATCAATAACTTAGGGGAAAAACAAACAAACAAGGAAACTCAAATCTTGACAAGGTGGCAGAACAGAACTGAAACAAAAACATGAACCTGAGACTCAGACTCTTCACAAAAATAACATTAATCAGTTCTGCCACAAAAGCCAATTTCAGAAACAAGATTTTAATGTGTTTGTTCTACTCACTCATAACATGTAGATGAATAGTATTAATAATGGAGTAACTGTACGAGTCTCCGCTGATCCAAACTCCACATAAATAAACTCCTCCATCATCTGGTGTCACAGCAGTGATTCTTACACTGAAGATCTTTTTATGTTTGTCATCAGAAATACTGAATCTTTCTTTCTTCTTCCATTTGCTGTAAATCGTCTCAATAGAGTCTTTTTCTTCTTTGAATATAATCTTGGGGTTATTAATATGATTCTGTAAATATTCACAGCTGAAATTGGCAGTTTCTCCGATATTCACCATCACTCTCCTTGACACTTTACAACATGAATCTGTCATTTACATAATAAAGAAATATATCTTAAAGGCTTTAAAATGATCAGTAGATCCAAATTATTATTTTTCTTTTGTCTTAAAATGACTGACCTTCTTCCACATGTAAAGTCATATCTATACCCCACTTGTAAAGAACACCAATCCAGTATCCTCCAGCATCATGCTCCTTCAAATCTCTGATGTAGATCATGAGGTTTCCCTCATTATTTTGAAACAATGTGAATTTTCCAACATTGATCCATTTGTCATGTTTCGTATTATTCATTATATTTGTCCACTCAGGTAATTTATTCATGCATTTAACATTTGCACTGAACCAAGGTTTCCCAGGATCCACAAGAACACTTCCTCCAGAATATCCCGTGACGCTAAAGCATCTCACTGCAGCTGTCAATCAGATTGATACTGTGATCAGAAAGCTGATGAACAGAAAACAGCATCATTACTGCAGTGATGAAAGAGAAAAGCTCTGACCTGAGATCAGGTAGAAAGTGAGGAAGATGAGGAGGATCTTCATTGTGAGTTGAGTTCAGTCTTCTTTCTGCTGAATGATCTCTGTGTGAATCTCTCTGTCTCTACGTCTGTCTGCTTTAGTTACTTCCTCTTTATTCAGCTCTTTATCAGTAATGAGCAGCTTTACTGGCTCCTCCCACCATCACCACTGACTGAATATCACATTAATCACACTAAAAAAAGCGCCACCTAGTGGAGGTTATAGTGTTTGATTCTGAGAGCTCAAACAGGTCTTATGTTCTTGATACAATGACAAATGACCCTCAAGTGAATGGGAAAAAATGAGATTAAGAACCAGGCAGTTGCCTGGTCACAGATCCAACATTTCAATGTAATGATCTCAGACCCAATTCATTTTCACTCTTTCCTTGTGTCATGGTGCTCCATCATGCTGGAAAGTGCATGAATCATCACCAAATTGCTTCTGGGTCATTGGGAGAAATTGCTCTTGCAGTACGTTTTGATACCATTAATGGCAGTGTTTGCAAAACTCAATTATTTATTTATTTAGCTTTGATAAACAAAAAATATGTTTAGCCAATACTTTTGGCCAAGGCTGTAAGACCTCAGCAAACTTGCAAGGCATCTTGAACATTTAAGATAATAGGTATAAAAAAAAAAAAAAAAAAAGAAAACAATTATAAAGAAAATGTTAATATACAGGTCCTTCTAAAAAAATTAGCATATTGTGATAAAAGTTATTTTCCATAATGTAATGATAAAAATTAAACTTTCATATATTTTAGATTCATTGCACACCAACCAATATTTCAGGTCTTTTATTGTTTTAATACTGATGATTTTGGCATACAGCTCATGAAAACCCAAAATTCCTATCTCAAAAAATTAACATATTTTATCCGACCAATAAAAGAAAAGTGTTTTTAATACAAAAAAAGTCAACCTTCAAATAATTATGTTCAGTTATGCACTCAATACTTGGTCGGGAATCCTTTTGCAGAAATGACTGCTTCAATGCGGCGTGGCATGGAGGCAATCAGCCTGTGGCACTGCTGAGGTGTTATGGAGGCCCAGGATGCTTCGATAGCGGCCTTAAGCTCATCCAGAGTGTTTACATTTACATTTAGATTCCAAAGTCTCCGCATTAGTAGGGATTTTATCCAAAGCAACTTACAAATGAGAACAGTAGAAACAATCAGATCAACGAGAGAACAACAACGGTATACAAGTGCTATGACAAGTCTCAGTTAGTCTAGTACAGAACACATAGCCAGGGTTTTTTTTTTTTTTTTTTTTTTTTTTTTTTTTGAATATGATAGACAAGAAAAAGAAAAAGTAAGTACTAGTATTAGTTGGTTAAGAGCAGGCAAAAAAGATGAGTCTTTAGATGTTTTTTAAAAATGAGTAAAGACTCAGCTGTTCGAATTGAGATCGGGAGGTCATTCCACCAGCTGGGCGCAGTCCAGGAAAAAGTCCGTGAGAGTGATTTTGAACCTCTTTGGGATGGCACCACAAGACGTCGTTCACTTTCAGAGCGCAAACTTCTGGAGGGCACATAAGACTGAACTAGTGATTTAGGTAAGTTGGCGCCGTGCCAGTGGTCGTCTTGTAGGCAAGCATCAGTACCTTGATTTTGATGCGAGCAGCTACTGGTAGCCAGTGTAACCTGATGAGGAGAGGAGTCACATGAGCTGTTTTTGGCTCATTGAAGACAACCCTCACTGCTGCATTCTGGATCAGTTGTAGAGGCTTGATAGTACATGCAGGAAGGCCCGCCAGAAGAGCATTACAATAGTCCAGTCTGGAGAGAACAAGAGCTTGGACAAGAAGTTGGGTGGCTTGCTCTGACAGGAAGGGTCTAATCTTCCTAATGTTGTATAAGGAAAATCTGCAGGACCGGGGTCGTTGTAGCAATATGGTCTGTGAAGCTTAACTGATGATCCATCACAACTCCTAGGTTTCTGGCTGTCCTGGAAGGAGTTATGGTTGACGAACCCAGCTGTATAGAGAAGTTGTGATGAAACGATGGGTTAGCTGGGAACCACCAGCAGTTCAGTCTTAGTAAGGTTGAGCTGAAGGTGATGGTCATTCATCCAGCTAGAAATGTCACTCAGACAGGCTGAAATGCGAGCAACTACCGTCGGGTCATCTGGTTGGAATGAGAAGTAGAGTTGAGTGTCATCAGCATAGCAGTGATAGGAAAAGCCATGCTTCTGAATGACAGATCCTAATGACGTCATGTAGATGGAGAAGAGAAGCGGTCCAAGTACTGAGCCTTGAGGAACCCCAGTAGCAAGTTGTTGTGACTTAGAAACTTCACCCCTCCAAGACACCATGAAGGATCTATCAGAAAGGTAGGAGTTAAGCCACTGGAGAGCGGTTCCAGAGATGCCCATCTTTCTGAGGGTGGACAGGAGAATCTGGTGATTAACAGTGTCAAAAAGCAGCAGACAAGTCCAGCAAAATGAGAACTGAGGATTTTGAAGCTGCTCTTGCCAGTCGCAGGGCTTCAGTAACCGAGAGCAGGGCAGTCTCAGTTGAGTGGCCACTGAGTGTTGGGTCTTGCGTCTCTCAACTTTCTCTTCACAATATCCCACAGATTCTCTATGGGGTTCAGGTCAGGAGAGTTGGCAGGCCAATTGAGCACAGTAATACCATGGTCAGTAAACCATTTACCAGTGGTTTTGGCACTGTGAGCAGGTGCCAGGTCGTGCTGAAAAACGAAATCTTCATCTCCATAAAGCTTTTCAGCAGATGGAAGCATGAAGTGCTCCAAAATCTCCTGATAGCTAGCTGCATTGACCCTGCCCTTGATAAAACACAGTGGACCAACACCAGCAGCTGACATGGCACCCCAGACCATCACTGACTGTGGGTACTTGACACTGGACTTCAGGCATTTTGGAATTTCCTTCTCCCCAGTCTTCCTCCAGACTCTGGCACCTTGATTTCTGAATGACATGCAAAATTTGCTTTCATCTGAAAAAAGTACTTTGGACCACTGAGCAACAGTCCAGTGCTGCTTCTCTGTAGCCCAGGTCAGGCGCTTCTGCCGCGGTTTCTGGTTCAAAAGCACACGCCTGTGCACGGTGGCTCTGGATGTTTCTACTCCAGACTCAGTCCACTGCTTCCGCAGGTCCCCCAAGGTCTGGAATCGGTCCTTTTCCACAATCTTCCTCAGGGTCCGGTCACCTCGTTGTGCAGCGTTTTTTTTGCCACACTTTTTCCTTCCCACAGACTTCCCACTGAGGTGCCTTGATACAGCACTCTGGGAACAGCCTATTCGCTCAGGAAATTTCTTTCTGTGTCTTACCCTCTCGCTTGAGGGTGTCAATGATGGCCTTCTGGACAGCAGTCAGGTCGGCAGTCTTACCCATGATTGCGGTTTTGAGTAATGAACCAGGCTGGGAGTTTTTTAAAAGCCTCAGGAATCTTTTGCAGGTGTTTAGAGTTAATTAGTTGATTCAGATGATTAGGTTAATAGCTCGTTTAGAGAACCTTTTCATGATATGCTAATTTTTTGAGATAGGAATTTTGGGTTTTCATGAGCTGTATGCCAAAATCATCAGTATTAAAACAATAAAAGACCTGAAGTATTTCAGTTGGTGTGCAATGAATCTAAAATATATGAAAGTTTAATTTTTATCATTACATTATGGAAAATAATGAACTTTTATCACAATATGCTAATTTTTTGAGAAGGACCTGTATATGTTACGGGTTGACAGAGACGTGAGGTGAGCGGATCCATGTGCAAGGCTTTATTGAATGACATGGTCAAAACATAACCAAAACAGAACCAAACAATGGCAAACAGAGATATAGAAGGCGAGACTGAAGAGTAATCCATAACAGATGTGGGTCAAACGACAGCAAACATTATCCAGAGGGTGAGGCAAAGGCGTAATCCAACAACAGGCAATAATCCAGGCAAGGGGTAAACAGAGTCCGAACGGCAAGACAAGAGGATATCCAGAATACACAGGCAAGGATCAGAACACAAGTAAACTGGCAAGGCAAGACAATGACTAGAAAATGAAAACTAGACAGGCTCCGTAGTGTAGCTATCACTAGGAGAGCGATAACTGCTAGACAATACTCAGCAGTGTGTGAGAAGAAGTCCAATGCTTATAAAGCATGTCTGATGATGTTCTGTGTGTGTGATTGATTTCAGGTGCATGGTGTGATTGTTATCAGGTGAACTTGTGATTGGTGCAATGGATCATGGGAAATGTAGTCCAGGGTGTGTTGTTTGTTGTGTGATTTTGTTTTTTTAATTTGAGGCAGTTCAGTGACCAGATCATGACAATATATATATATATATATATATATATATATATATATATATACAGATATACAGATATTATATATATATATTTCATACACCAGGAACACAAAGATTCTCATATACAGAGATCATAATGAGTGAATTTCCTGTATTTATTAAATAGCATCCTCTTCCTGTCTCCCTGGAAAATCAAAAATGCTTTGTTTGACATTTTTTGACATCTTTATCAGCTGTAAGAAACATTAACACTTTTTGAGAGAAAACAGATTGGATCTCACTTGCAGGATAAATATTTTAAAGTGAAGTGAAAATTAAAGTGAAATGATATGTGGCCAAGTATGGTGGCCCATACTCGAAATTTGTGCTCTGCATTTAACCCATCTAAGTGCACACAGTAGTGAACACATACACAAACCGTGAACACACACCTGATACATTGGGTAGCAATATTGCTGTAGTGCCCGTGGACGGTATGTGTATAAAATAATATCATACATTTACATTGTTCCAAATACAACTTTTGCCATATGGACATGCATAAGTTTTGTACTGTAACTGTATGTGCTATAAGGCGGCAAATGTGTTTAAATCTGAACACCTGAATTCTATCTACAGTGTTTTTTCTTCAAACACACCTGATTTCACACCTCAGATCATTAGAGGCTCCATCAGCTGAAGTCTGTGTGTCTGATTGGTGCTTAAGTCACTTTAACTGGCAGCTGTCAATCAAACATCAGCATCTGATGACATGCAAACTAAATAGACAAAATCTGTGCCTGCAAGGGACATCTAAATTGTAGAATCTGGCAAGAGTGGATGGCGACGACCAGCCGGAGATTGCACAAATCTCATTTATAGAAATTCCACTGGACCACGCCCAGGAGGAGGCTATGGAGTGAATGTGGAGTGAGCCCTCACCCCTATGGGGCATTGCAAGCTTTCTGAGGCATAAGCCAAGGCTTCCAGCGGGAAAGTCTTTGCTTCATAACTGGTAGCCCTTTACAGCGGCCTCAGAAGCAGACAAACAGCTGCTCTGATTGTCTGAAAGGACCAGAGCACGCAATGTACACTCTAAGGCCCTCACTGGGCAGAGTGGATTGGGACCCTGCTCACCGTCTGCAGCGGGGAGCACTAGAAGGGTAATAACCTAGACTCTGAACAGAGTTGATAGCACCTTAGGTACATAATTGTGTCTTGGCTTGAGGACGACCTTACAGTAGTTAGGCCCAAACTCCAGACAGGAAGCACGGACTGACAGTCAACCAACCACTCACTAGACTGATGCTAATGCCAAAAGGAAGGCAGTCTTAAGCAACATGGGCAGCAAGTTGGCCGAATGGAGCAGCTCGAAAGCTGAGCCCTTTGGGGCCCTCACGACTATGGATAAGTCCCTGGTCGGCACAGTCTGAGGGCGAGCAGGAACAATCTCTGGGTGCCCTTCAAAAACTTAATGACCAAGTCGTTTCTGCTGACTGACTGGCCAGCTTTTGCCACATAAACTTTAAACATGTAGAAGGGGCGCACCTGTTATCCAGTAGCTCTTGTAAAAAGGACAGCACATGGGACACGTCACAAGATATCGGGTTCAGGCTTAGTGCTGCACACCAGTCACTGAAGACTGACCATTTAAGAGCGTAGCGCCATCTCATAGATGGTGCTCTAGCCTCCAAAATGGTGTTGCTCACTCTCGTTGGGAGCCGCAAAGGCTCCCATTGAGGTTCCAGACATGAAGGCTCCACAGCTCCAGCCGGGGATGTAAAATCATGCCCTTCGCTGTGAGAAAAGATCCCTCCGTAACGGTATCGGCCACGGGGCAGCTGCTGACAGCTGCATTAACTTGGGGAACCAGGTTTGGTCCCTCCAAAGTTGGGCCACCAGGAGGATTGAGTAACCAACTTCCCTAACCCACCTGATGACCTGAGGAAGCAGGGCAATCGGGGGGAAGGCATACAGGTGAGAACTGGCAAGTTGTGGGCCAGCGTATCCTGCTGAATGGAGAAATAGATTTTCTCCTGAGGTGAAGAGGTCGAATTCTGCCCTCCCAAAGACAGACCAGATTTTCTGAACTGCTAGAGGATGTAGTGTCCATTCTCCCGGAGTCACATTGCCACTGGAGAGCACGTCTGCACCAAGGTTTGGCTGAACTGCTCTGATAGAGAGGAGTCTGCTCTGTGCCCAAAGCAGAAGGCGTCAAGCCATCAAAGGGAGCGTGACCTGAGACCTCCTTGGTGGTTGATATATAGGCTATATATGGCAGGAAGGTTTTCAGGGCCAGAAAAACCATCATCATTTTGAGGCAGTTGATGTGAATGCTTGTGGGTAGACCGGGAGCCGGATGCTGGACAGCCCACTAATAGAGTGCCCAAACCCGTGTTGGAGGCATCCTTAGTAACCACCTTCCTTCTGGAGGTCAGTCCCAACTGAATGCCTGGTTGAAACAGGCAAGAAATTGTCCAAGGGGCCATAGCCTCAATACGGCGATGGGTTACCCTGACATAAAACTGGCCCAGGCACCAGGCGTGGGACAGGACATGGGCTTTGAGCCAACATTAGAGAGGCAGCATGTGAAGCAGGCCTAGAGGAATCACAGAGGAGGTGGCCGCCATTAGGCCGAGCATTCTCTGGAAAGTCCTGAGGGGATGTAAAGTCCCCAGCTTGAAAGATGTTGCCAGTCGCTGAATAGTCAGGGGCCGTTCCGGTGTAAGCCACACCCGTATTTGGGTAGAGTCTATAACAGTCCCCAGAAAGACAGCTCGCTGTCTGGGGAACAACTGACTCTTGTGTGGGTTGATTTTCAACCCGAGGTGCTCCAGATGGCTGATCAGCAGTGATCTGTGCTTAATAAGTTCCCGTTCTGTTCTGGCTAAAACCAGCCAATTGTTGAGGTAATTGAAAATGCGGATCCCCATCTGTCTCAGAGGGGAAAGAGCCACGTCGATGCACTTCATAAAAGTGTTAGGGGCCAGAGACAGTCCAAATGGTAGAACTGTGTACTGATACCTCAAATGCGAATTTCAAGAATGGTCTGTGGCTGGGGGTTATGGGAATGTGAAAGTACGCATCTTTTAGATCCACTGTCAGAAACCAGTCCTCGGGACAAACCTGCACAAGGATCTGTTTCAAAGTTAACATTCTGAATGGCCGTCTCATTAGAGAGCGATACAGAAGTCTGAGATCTAGAATTGGTCTCAACCCGCCATCTTTTTTCGGCACGAGGAAGTAACAGCTGAAAAAGCCTGACTCGCTGTTTACCAGAGGTACCATTTCCACGGCACCTTTTGGAAGCAATATTTGCACTTCGGACCGTAGAACGTGAGCCCTGCTGTCCGGAACCAAAGTGTGAATAATGCCTCTGAATGGAGCCGACCTGCGAGCAAACTGAAGTGAGTAACCTCATTTTACTGTGTTTAGAACCCAACTTGACACACCGGGAATGGCTACCCAGGCCATGAACCAAATGGCAAGAAGCTTTAATTTTTATGTGGGTTTTTATGTGGGTCCACTATAACAGTGGTAGGGTGTTTCGGCATGCACTGATATATGCACAATATATAGTGATATTCTCAATGTTACCTAGAAAACAGGATACAGGTTTAAATCATTCGAAATACTTCTGCTTAATGTTACACTGTCAGACATGCAAAAGAAATCTATTGTATCTCTTTCTCTGGCTACTGTGTATAGACTACCAGGGCCATATACAGAATTCCTAAAATAATTTGGAGATTGTGTATATTTATTTTGTTGTTTTTTTTTGTCTGGCTGGTGTGTATAGACTACCACATTCACGTCGATAATACCAAATGATGCTTAGGTAATCTGATTATATCGCATGGAAGCTTACTGACATAGATATCATACCCAAAGTGATGATGTTACTGACATTTCCTTGTATCGTGCATTCTGCTAGATAATAACTATATAGCTTCGCATTATCGTCCAGGCAGAACTATTGTTCCCATATACAGAATTCCTAAAATAATTTGGAGATTTGGTTTACAGCTCTGTGTACCCATAAATACACATGAACTAGACAAAATGACTGGCAACATGGGCACTATCTTCTCTAATAAATTAGAAGCTGTTGCCCCCATCAAATTGAAAAAGGTTGGAGAAATACGTACTGTGCCATGGTACAACAGTAATACCCATTCTCTCAAGAAAGAAACTCGTAGTCTTGAGCGCAAATGGAGAAAAACTAACTTGGAAGTTTTTAGAATTGCGTGGAAAAAACAGTATGTCCAGCTATAGACAGGCTCTAAAAACTGCCAGGACCGAGCATATCCACAAACTCATAGAAAACAACCAAAACAATCCAAGGTTTTTATTTAGCACAGTGGCTAGATTAACAAATAACCAGATAACACCCGATCTAAATATTCCCTTACAGTTAAATAGTAATGACTTTATGAATTTCTTCACTGATAAAAAAGATAACATCAGAAATACAATAACAAATGTAGATTCTACAGCGTATTTATCCATTGCACCCAAAGATAAACTGCAGTGCTTTACAGGAAGAGCTAAATAAACTTATCACTGCATCTAAACCAACAACATGTTTATTAGATCCTGTACCCACTAAATTACTGAAAGAGTTGTTACCTGTAGCAGAAAAACCGCTTCTCAATATTATTAACTCGTCGTTATCTTTAGGTTACGTCCCAAAACCATTCAAGCTGGCGGTTATTATTATTTCTTATTAAGAAACCACAACTAGATCCTAGTGAACTGGCAAATTACAGACCCATTTCAAATCTTCCATTTATGCCTAAAATTTTAGAAAAAGTTGTGTCTGCTCAATTGTGCTCCTACCTGCAAAAAAAGATCTTTATGAAGAATTTCAGTCGGGTTTCAGGCCCCATCATAGCACAGAAACTGCACTTATTAAAATTACAAATGACTTGCTTCTTGCATCAGACCAAGGCTGCATCTCATTTCTAGTTTTACTTGATCTTAGTGCCGAGTTCGACACTATAGATCACGACATACTCATAGATAGATTACAAAACTATACAGGTATCCAAGGGCAGGCTTTAAGATGGTTTAGATCCTACCTGTCCAATCGCTACCACTTTGTTTATTTAAATGGGGAGTCATCTGCCACAAGGATCTGTCCTAGGTCCTCTGCTATTTTCAATATACATGTTGCCCCTTGGTAATATCATTAGAAAATACGGGATTAGTTTCCACTGTTATGCTGATGATACTCAGCTATATATCTCAACAAGACCAGGGGAAACTTCTAAATTATCTAAGCTAACAGAGCGTGTTAAAAATGTAAAAGATTGGATGACCAATAATTTTCTCTTATTAAATTCAGATAAGACAGAGATATTATTTATTGGACCAAAAAACATTACACAGAATCTCGTAGATTACAATTTGCAATTAGACGGATGTACTGTTACTTCCTCTACTGTCAAAAATCTGGGTGTTATATTAGACAGTAACTTGTCTTTTGAAAATCATATTTCCCATGTTACCAAAAACAGCATTCTTCCATCTTAGAAACATTGCCAAGCTACGAAACATGTTACCTGTATCTGATGCAGAAAAGCTAGTTCATGCATTCATGACCTCTAGACTGGATTATTGTAATGCACTGCTAGGTGGTTGTCCTGCATCCTCAGTAAACAAGCTACAGGTAGTACAAAATGCAGCGGCTAGAGTCCTTACCAGGTCAAGAAAATATGATCATATTACCCCAATTTTACAGTCTCTGCACTGGCTACCTATTAAGCTCCGTGTCAGTTACAAAATAGTATTACTTACTTATAAGGCCCTTAATGGTTTAGCTCCTGTGTACCTAACTAGTCTTCTCCCACGCTACAATCCATCACGCTCCCTAAGGTCACAAAAAGCTGGACTTTTGATAGTACCTAGGATAGCAAAGTCCACTAAAGGAGGTAGAGCTTTTTCGCATTTGGCTCCCAAACTCTGGAATAGCCTTCCTGATACTGTTCGGGGTTTACACAAGCTCCAGTCTGGATCCAGAACACCTGAGAAGAGATGATGCCAACCCCTCAGAAGACCTCAGATGATGCTAACCCAGAGACAACATACAGAACTACCACATTTTGCTATAAGTTTGATTGCAAAATTGCTGGTAATAGTGTTAATTGTCTGTTTGTTTACGTCTTTTATTGATTTTTCTGAACATTTCTGCCATATGCACATAAACTGTCAGTCATCACTGATAAGCTACTACTAAATATTGTAGAAACTTAATTTTCTGTAAAGTTGCTTTGCAATGATTTGTATCATAAAAGCGCTATACAAATAAACTTGAATTGAATTGAACTGATTTTGCAGGACATGCCCGGGTTGAAAAATGTCTCCATTGCTCAGATGTGCTCAGAGGGATGGAGATTAAGCCCGAGCTTTGTTCGAGGGAGTTCCGGCTGAGGCGAGAACCCACCCTCTCCTTTTCCTCTCTGCAGGCAAATCAGGATGGCTTCTGTGGCTCAGGGTCCAGCACTACACAGGGGCAGGGCCCTTGGCACTTTGAAAACCCGTAGCGTTTAGTCATCCGGGAGCGGTGCTCGAGCCCAGGCTCAGACTTCTGCTGAGGCGTCGCTGCCTTAGCAGGCTACTGAGTGGAAGGGGTCTTCTGGTGGCTTGGGGCCTCAGCATTGGAGCGCTTAGGCAGGCAGTGACACAGTACTTGCGACGTCTTCTGTACCTCCCTAAAGCGCTCAGCAAACCCGTCCACAGCTGGGCCGGATAGCCCCTTCGGCAAGACCGGTGAGTCGAGGAAGTCCATTCTCTCAGCATCCCTGATTTCGGTGGAGTTTCTGCCATAGGTGGTGCTCCAGCACCACCAGGCAGGCCATGGTCTTGCCAATAGCTCGAACAGTTGCTTTCATGGTGTGCAGAGCCAGATCTGTTGCTGTGTGCAGCTCCTTGAAAGCCTTTTAATCCTGTCCAGACTCGTCCATAGATCAGAGAAGTTTGGCCTGAAACACCTGGAGGACTGCCATTGAATTCAGCACCAAGCCGGCCTGGCCGGCCGCTGCATATGCTTTATTGGCCAAGACTGAGGTAGTCATTCAGGGCTTCGATGGAAGCGCTGCACGGGCTTTCATACCGAGGGCGGATGGCAGACACAGGTGGGCAGCGACCGCCTCTTCCAGAGGGGGAAGTCCGCTGTATCCTCTCTCTTCAGCGCCGTCAGCGGTGGTGAGAGCAGCTGAAGAGGATGAGCTCGCATGTATAGGGGGCGCGCCATGTCTTGGTCAGTTCTTCATGAACTGCAGGCAAGAATGGAGCAGGCAGTTGGTGTGAAGATCTCTGATGGCATCCTTTCAGGAACCACTTGTTGAGCAGGCCATGGGCGGGCTCAACAGGGGCCTACCACTCCAATAAATTAATTATACCATTTACCATTTTTTTTAAAGTCCTGGCAACCATCTGTTTGTATTTCTGGCGGCAAGAGTCATTTTTATATTTATGCAAGTTTTAGAGTAAAATGTTCAATATGCTAATTTACATAGTGTATAATTATCATAATCATTTAACAGTGTTGAGTTTTTAAAATCCTGCGAGATTCATAAGGCACATAATTTTTACGATTGTAACTGCAAGTCTTCTGAAGACATAAACCAGCTCTGTGTGAGAAACAAGTGTAAATTTATTTGATGACTCACATAAAATCTTTCTCTGTCTGTCCTGTCGGGTAAAATTTTGAGACACCTGCGAACTTTGTGTTCATTTAAACGGATGCGCAGCACCATAAAAGGAGAAAGGAGGAGGAGTCGAACCCTCATTTTGTCTTGCGTGTATTGTCATCAAGCCAATTTTTTTTTTATTCAGAATCTAAATAAGACTGTGGATGAGATATACAGAATCAGACACACATGCAAACACTGCTCATTATAAATTTACACTCTGTCCTACTGAGAATGTTTACATCCTACTGAAAATATTGCACACTTATTTATGATTGCAGTTGGTTGGATTTATTAGCAAAAATAGATTTAGAGCATATGCACTTCACTCTGACCTGACTAAAACATTTCGGAGCACAATAGCTGGATTCTGAATAGCTGGGATACATGACAAATATAAAAAAATATAATTATTTTTAATAATAAAAACAAATGTAACCAATTTGACAGCATCGTTTCTATGGAGTGGAAAGTCTGTGTCCATCGTTAAGGTAAACATTTCATTTTTAAATCACACCTGCAGGTGGCTGAAGGGTTTTGGTTTGGCAGAAGGAATATAAATAGTGTAAAATAAAACCACAAGCTGGAAAGCATCTCATGTTGATGATCTTTTTCACACTAAGTGTAATAAACAACTCTGCAAACACAAAGCACTGAGACTTTTACAAGGAACTCACTTTATCCTAGTAAAGAAACTGGGTTAAAAAGCCCCCCCCCCCACCCCTGGCTGAATTCAGAAAACACACTAGTGTACAGCTCTCATTATTATGAAGATATGCTATGATATTTTGAATTTGACCAGAAATATAATAATGAAAAATCTCAAATAAAACACACAGTGAAATATAAAGTAAATCTGGAAGATGTTGCATGTTTAAAGTGTACTGACATACTAATAATACAAATGTATGACATTTAAAGGGTGATTTCAGACATTTTCTCTCAGTGATTTGTGAGATCATTGTTTTGATTTAGTTTGTTCTGTTTTTGAAAGAAAAAGTCAAACCACACATGCATATTTATTTTTGATAAAAAAGAACATGTTCAGTAATTGTTGAATGTAAATCACTGAATGAACAGGTCTTAGTCTTTGTCTTCTGCTCACAATAAATGTTCATCTTCTGTCTGTCTGTGTTCAGTCTCATGTGTCTCACTGTGGGTTTCCTGAATAAAGCTGTTTAATCTTCACACTTAAAACTAAACTGAGACCCTGAACCTTCACCGGTTTTCACTGGTTTTGAAATGAACGGAAAAAAAAACAGCCTGTTTATCACGCAAACACAAAAAAACACCTTTGAGACAGAAAGCATCAACATGTCATTTTCAAGTCTCTGAATTATTACAATAACAACAAATCATTAAAAAAAAAATGCAAATTAATACAGTTCAGACTTTAAATGATATGATTAGTTTGTATGTGAACATTTAGATCAAGCCTGAGGGTACTATAAAATGCATACAATTATTATTCAGACTCAGACTCATATATTCTCCTTTGCAGAAAGTACAAACTTTTCTCACTGTCTCTCATGATGATAATTAGATCATTATGTTTAATGTATTTCTGGATGTCTCTCTGGGATCTGGTAACATTGATTTCTTCAGTATGAAAACTAAATTCAGTCAATGTCTATGTTAAAGCAGTTAATGAGAATCAATGCCATGATAATGTTTGGCAATTCAAATATAATAAAACAATTATGAAAATAATATCTCTGATTCTACAATTTTAAATATCAGCTTTGAGAAAAAAGAAATAATAGCATAATCTAAATAAGACTGTGGATGAGATATACAGAATCAGACACACATGCAAACACTGCTCATTATAAATTTACATTCTGTCCTACTGAGAATGTTTACATCCTACTGAAAATATTGCACACTTATTTATGATTGCAGTTGGTTGGACTTATTAGCAAAAATAGATTTAGAGCATATGCAATTCACTCTGACCTGACTAAAACATTTTGGAGCACAATAGCTGGATTCTGAATAGCTGGGATACATGACAAATATAAAAAATATAATTATTTTTAATAATAAAAACAAATGTAACCAATTTGACAGCATCGTTTCTATGGAGTGGAAAGTCTGTGTCCATCGTTAAGGTAAACATTTCATTTTTAAATCACACCTGCAGGTGGCTGAAGGGTTTTGGTTTGGCAGAAGGAAAATAATAGTGTAAAATAAAACCACAAGCTGGAAAGCATCTCATGTTGATGATCTTTTTCACACTAAGTGTAATAAACAACTCTGCAAACACAAAGCACTGAGACTTTCACAAGGAACTCACTTTATCCTAGTAAAGAAACTGGGTTAAAAAGCCCCCCCCCCCACCCCTGGCTGAATTCAGAAAACAAACTAGTGTACAGCTCTCATTATTATGAAGATATGCTATGATATTTTGAATTTGACCAGAAATATAATAATGAAAAATCTCAAATAAAACACACAGTGAAATATAAAGTAAATCTGGAAGATGTTGCATGTTTAAAGTGTACTGACATACTAATAATACAAATGTATGACATTTAAAGGGTGATTTCAGACATTTTCTCTCAGTGATTTGTGAGCTCATTGTTTTGATTTAGTTTGTTCTGTTTTTGAAAGAAAAAGTCAAACCACACATGCATATTTATTTTGATAAAAAAGAACATGTTCAGTAATTGTTGAATGTAAATCACTGAATGAACAGGTCTTAGTCTTTGTCTTCTGCTCACAATAAATGTTCATCTTCTGTCTGTCTGTGTTCAGTCTCATGTGTCTCACTGTGGGTTTCCTGAATAAAGCTGTTTAATCTTCACACTTAAACTAAACTGAGACCCTGAACCTTCACCGGTTTTCACTGGTTTTGAAATGAACGGAAAAAACAGCCTGTTTATCACGCAAACACAAAAAACACCTTTGAGACAGAAAGCATCAACATGTCATTTTCAAGTCTCTGAATTATTACAATAACAACAAATCATTAAAAAAAAATGCAAATTAATACAGTTCAGACTTTAAATGATATGATTAGTTTGTATGTGAATATTTAGATCAAGCCTGAGGGTACTATAAAATGCATACAATTATTATTCAGACTCAGACTCATATATTCTCCTTTGCAGAAAGTACAAACTTTTCTCACTGTCTCTCATGATGATAATTAGATCATTATGTTTAATGTATTTCTGGATGTCTCTCTGGGATCTGGGTAACATTGATTTCTTCAGTATGAAAACTAAATTCAGTCAATGTCTATGTTAAAGCAGTTAATGAGAATCAATGCCATGACAATGTTTGGCAATTCAAATATAATATAAAACAATTATGAAAATAATATCTCTGATTCTACAATTTTAAATATCAGCTTTGAGAAAAAAAGAAATAATAGCATTATGAATATATATATATATATATATATATATATATATATATATATATATATATATATATATATATATATATATATATATATATATATATATATTTAGTTATAAAATAAAACTCTCCTTTCAGAAAAATGACCAAGAGCAAGGATGAACTGCTGCTATGTGTCTATATGTGGAGTGGAAACTTTACAGTATCTTCTAGAAGTGTCAGTCAAGGGGTTTATTTCCTGTTTTCATAACACCCTCACATAAACTGACATGACAGACTATTTTAAAAATACAAAAGAAGCAACATGAGCAGCTGCGGAAACTTTAAAGTGTATAAAGATTCACAAATTGAACTGAACAACCCTCATAAAACCCAACAACTGTCAACACTAAATTATGGACTATTATAATATTACATATATATATATATATCTATATAGATATATATATATATATATATATATATATATATATATATATATATATATATATATACCATAGTCTGTTTTTAAAAAAAAATATTGGTGTAATGTGTGATGATCTGTTATAAGTGAGTTAGTTGAGTATTTTGTGGTAAATGACTGTGGTGTAATCAGAGTGAATCTGATTCTTACTGAATCTGACTGTAGCGTCACTCAGAGACTCTTCATGCTTCTGGAAACTGACAGCAGCGTACAGGAGCTCATCAGAGGGGATTGTGGGTAATTCATCATTATTCTTCATTTGAGCTGATCCAGGATCTGAGAGAGAATCACGTCTGCTGTCTGCACATGATGACTGAATGAAGATAAAATAGAGAGAAAAAGTATTTTAAAATGAGAAAATATTTCATAAGCACAAAATATGTACAAACACACACAAACTGTAACTCACTGTTGTATTTTTCTTCTTCTTTCTCTTGTCTGATGTTAAGATTCTTTCTAATTACCCAAAACAAAATGAATTGATTAGTAAGAGTAAGACAAACACAATCATTAATAAATATCAGCAGCATCTGAGACAGAAACTCAGTGAGTGAGATTTACTGAAGCAGCTCAGAGACACTCAATAATTTAATTTAAGGATTCAAGAGATAAATATTGAAACAAAGTGTCACCTCGTCTCTTGTGTCTTAATTTGCACACAGTCAGAGTGAATCCACCGATCAGCAGCAGAATCATACACACACTAATAATGATGATCATGGAGAAATCTGAGAATAAAACACACCAACACTGAGTGTTAATTAATCTTCATGCTTTTGGAACACATCTGATTGATCAAATTAAACTAAATTATGGAAAAAAGAGCACATTTTAGTCTCTCTTGTGCAGATATGCACACAGCTCTACTGTACTTTTTCTCTCTGTTGAGTCTCATGTGGGTTTCCTGAATAAAGACAGTTAGTTCTTCACAACCAACTTAAACTAAGACTCTGAACCTCCAGCTCATCTCTGTGGTTTTGATGTGAAATGAAAACACCTTCATCATGTACACTAAACACTTCCTGCACTTATGAGCAATGTCACAAAATAAGATTCAAAGGTTTCTTAAGGAATAAAGAAATCATATGGAAACTTTTATATGGGATTATCAAGAATCACAAAACAAACAAACAAAACTGACAAGTTAGGAAATAAAATAACATGTTTGAAATAAAGCCCCATAAAAATTCAGAGACCCAGATGTGCAGTAGGTCAATCATTTCATCTGGTGAGGATAAATTACTATACTGATACTTAATTAGTTATGTGAGACAATAAAACACAAGTTAGTGCATTAAATTTTAGAGAAACAAAAACAATATATTAGACACCAAGAATGACTTTAGATCTGTAAGTGTTCATATTTGAAATTGCAAATAAAACAAAGTTATCTTACGTCTATCCTTATCCTTGCTGACATTTAAATGCACTTTAGTGATGATGTGAGCTCCACACCAGTATATCCCAGAATCCTCTTCTCTCAGATCAGTGATGTTCACAGTAAAGACTCCAGTAGATGCTTCATCACTGAAAGAGAATCGATCATCTCTGATCATCTCCAATGAAACTCCATCCTTCACACACATGGAGGCTTCATGTGCTTTGCAGAAGATTTTCTGATCTTCATCATGATGTTTGCACTGGATTGACACGTCGTCTCCTTCATACTTAGTCAAGTTCAGCTCTGGAAATGTTTACAGACACAAGAACATCAATTCACAGCCGTAGTTTCACATATTCAGATGCAGAAACCTTCCTCACCCTCGTTCATGATGACGATCAGATGAGTGTAAAGATAATTGAGCTCTGTTTCTAATGTCACTGCACACCAGTATTTCCCAGCATCCTCTGCTGTCAGTCAAGTGATGGTCCCAGTGAAGACACCTGCAGTGACGTCATCATTCAGAGTCAATCTGCCGGTCTTGGTCTCTTTCTCTTCTCTCACAGTCTCACTGAGAGGATTTCTGTCTCTAGTGGAGCACTTCCCCTTACAGAGAGACTTTGGCTTTGATTTATAGATTGAATCATAAGAGCAGATGATCTCTGCAGATTCTCCTTCATGTCTCACTACTGGAGGCACTAAAAACAAACACAGACATTTAACACAAATGATTGTGAATATACTGTGTTTACTACAGTGAAATCTTCTGAATGGACTCACTGATGAGGTTGAGCTGAATTTTATTGTTCAGGGAGATGAAAGTCAGATATGTGTCTCTGGTTTCTGCTTCACACCAGTAAACTCCAGCATCTCTCACACTCACATTACTGAAGCTCACTGTAACAACTCTCTCTTCATTTCTCTCTGATGAACCACTCTCTGTCACTTTAGATGAGATGATGGTTTGGCAGATGTGATTATCATCCTCTTTGCAGAAATGAACTTCATGCTCCTCTGGGATCTGACAGGTGATGTTGACTTTGCCAAGATAAGCAGTTTTAGTCACACTTATTGGATATCTTGCACCTACAAACCAAGACAAGTATACATACAAATTAGAACAAATAGTTTATACAAGATAAAGTAAAGTTTCCTCACCGTGTCTGATGCTCAGCTGTAGTTCAGTGAAGCTCTCAGTATAGTCAGATACTTTCACTCCACACCTGTATGTTCCTGCATCTGCAGCTTTCAGCTCTCTAAAAAACGCCATCAAGACTCCTGCTCTGGTGTCGTCATATAAAGAAACATCTCCATTCTCCATCCATTCACCCTGAACTCCTGGATTCTTCCTCTCTGAACATCCGTCTGATTCTTTACAGATGTATTTTGGGTTGGTTTTGTATTGAGGATGTTCACACTTGATCATCAAACGACCTCCTGAGGAGCCGCTCACTCTAGACACGCCCACTTTAGCTGTCAATCACAAATATTACTTCTAAGTAATTTTGCAGGAAACACAGAATGTAGAAACTTTTATACTAGATTTTGTGTTTGTTTGACTTTACATTTACATTTAATCATTTAGCAGATGCTTTTATTCAAAGCAATTTACAGAACTTACGGAACAAGCAATTATCCAAAAGGTCAGCAACATGTTTTATATTTATGATTTTAGTGCTGTGACAAGTCCAGTCAGTCTAGCACAGTATAGTATGTACTTACTAATAATGTGTAGATGAACAGTATTAATAATGGAGTAACTGTATGGGTAGCTGTAGTCCTGAACTCCACATAAATAAACTCCTCCATCATCTGGTGTCACAGCAGTGATTCTCACACTGAAGATGTTTGTATGTTTTTCATCAGAAATACTGAATCTTTCTTTCTTCTTCCATGGGCTGTAAATTGTCTCAATTGAGTCTTTTCCTTCTTTGAATATGATCTTTACATCATTATTGTGATTATTTGAATATTCACAGCTGAAATTGGCAGTTTCTCCAATATTCATCATCACTCTCTTTGACACTTCACAACATTTATCTGTCATTCCCATAAATAAATATATGGATTTACAAAATTTTGAAATGATCAACAATTTTACTGCATAAAGACTTTTAAAATGACTGACCTTCTTCCACATTCAGAGTCATATCAATGAACCACTGGCCTTCGACCCAAATCCAGTATCTTCCAGCATCTTGTGTGTTCAGTTCTCTGATGTAGATCATGAGCTTTCCATTATCATTGGAAAATAAAGCAAATCTTCCTTCATCAATCCACTTTTCATGCTTCCTATGGGATATTATTATTTCACTTTGGTGCTTTCTCATGTATTTAGCGTTGCCTTTGTGCCAACGCTTCCGTGATCGTACAAGAACACTTCCTCCAGAATATCCCGTGATGCTAAAGCATCTCACTGCAGCTGTCAATCAGATTAGTACTGTGATCAGAAAGATGATGAACAGAAAACAGCATCATTACTGCAGTGATGAAAGAGAAAAGCTCTTACCTGAGATCAGGTAGAAAGTGAGGAAGATGAGGAGGATCTTCATTGTGAGTTGAGTTCAGTCTTCTTTCTGGTGAATGATCTCTGTGTGAATCTCTCTGTCTCTACGTCTGTCTGCTTTAGTTACTTCCTCTTTATTCAGCTCTTTATCAGTAATGAGCAGCTTTACTGGCTCCTCCCACCATCACCACTGACTGAATATCACATTAATCACACTAAAAGAGCGCCACCTAGTGTGTAGAACATTTATTGAATGTTCTTGGTCATATGTCAATCCATTTGTACCTGATGTGCATCAATAAACAAGACGTCACTATAAGCCCCAGATGTATATGGAATTAAGTCATCTGCAATTACATGTGATAACTATAACGTTCTCCAGTAAAGAGTCATTCGAAACCCTGTTGTGTGTCCATTATTTCATCGGTATATCATTAAACAGGATAGCTATTCCTTGAATTATAAATAATCAGGGGGGAAAATTTCTCAAAACAATACAATACAAACAGATTGAACCGTGTTCCCTTATAATTATCACATTGACCGTTGTACACTGTTGACCCCATAACCAACCCGTAAACCTACCCAAAACACCAAACCTTTCCCTAATCTTACCCTATCACACCTCAACAGCAGCAGAAGTGTTGTGCATTAACACAAGCTTTTAATCATTTTATAACTTCTGTTAAAAACATTTGTAGATTTTCAATAAGTGCTTGATCATATGAAATTGAAAGTTTAATTACATTTGTAAGCATTTTAACTTGACTTGTTTGAACATTATCTAATGTTTAACTTGTACTAGCAAACATTAACAATCACATTATCTCACGTTTCTAAGTCTTTGAATATATGTTTACTAATGATCCATTAAGCATTATATAATGTTTGTTAATGATTTATTAATGAAAGTTATTATAAAGTGTTACCACCTTATTTAATGCATAAATCACACTGAAAATCGCCATCTAGTGGAGGTTACGGTATCTGATACTGAGACCTCATACAGGTTTTCATGTTTTCTATATCCTGTCAGGGTCTAAGATAGAGAGGACTCAGATGCAGAGTAGTGAAAAAGGAGAACCTTTATTCTCGCCACCAAACACAAAATAACATAAACAGATTCTTGTGATTTAAAAAAACAATAATAACATGAAAGGTTTGTTGATTCAGCACCATGGACAGCAGCTTCAGACAAACTTCAGCATCATTGATGACAGTTCAACATGAGTTTATCTGCTTCCTTCCTTTCACTTTGACTTGGAGCATAATAACATCTGCATTAAAATAATGGCTGTATGTAATTATCAAATATTTGGCCAACATCTCATTCCTACAGATTCATTCTTATCTTTTGAACAAACAGGAGGCGAGTAAATTAGTGTCATTTATAATTAATCAAACCAGAACACAATAAAATAAACACATGTTCTCTATCAACCACCACACAATAGTCCATAAAACTAATTTTAATGAAACCAAGAAATGTAATGTTGAGTAGAAATGTAACATTACTTAAATTTTGCCACTGGAGACAGAGTTTTCAATAAGACAGCTGGTTTTGCGTTTATTGTAGGCACTTCAAAACAAATAACAAATGCAACGGGGAACATAAGTCTCCTTATCTCAAATAAATGAAAATTTGATTTTCTACCATCTCTTACAGGCAACAGTTCATTTTAATCACATGCAATTACTATTTCCCACCCTGTTATAATCAACTTTGTAGTTGTTTATCTTCCCCCAGGTCAACTGGGTAACTTCTTGGAAGAGTTGGATGTGTTACTATCAAACTTTCTTGAGGACGGTACTCCTCTGGTACTGCTCTGTGACTTCAACATCCACCTAGAAAAACCCCAGGCTGCTAACTTCAACACTCTGCTCGCCTCATTTGATCTCAAGTGAGTGTCTACTATGGCTACTCACAAATCAGGTAACCAGCTGGACCTCATCTACACAAGCTATTGCTCCAGTGACATCCCTTTAGTTACTCCACTGCACACCTCAGACCACTTCCTCATCACTTCTAACCTCTTCTAACCACTTCTAACTCCTGACAGAGCACACACTCCTCCGCAGGTTACCTTTCAACGCAACCTATGCTCACTCTCTCCCTCTCGCCTATCCTCTATTGTTCAATCCTCACTTCCTTCACCCTCTCAGTTTTCAGCACTGGACACGAACAGTGCTAGTGACACTCTTTGCTTTACTCTAACATCTTGCTTAGACAACTTTTGCCCACTTTCATCCAGAGCAGAACGCACTACCCCCTCTGCCCCCTGGGTGTCCAATGCTCTCCGTGAATATCGCTCTAAACTCAGGGCTGCAGAGAGGAAATGGCGCAAATCAAGAAACTCTACTGACCTTAGTGCTTATCAGTCACTCCTCTCTTCCTTCTCTGCAAATGTATTCACTGCTAAAACGACATTCAGGTGCATCTCAATAAATTAGAATGTTGTGGAAAAGTTAATTTATTTCAGTAATTCAACTCAAAATGTGAAACTCGTGTATTAAATAAATTCAGTGCACACATTTTGGCTCACATTTAAAAAAAAACACCAATTCGCTATCTCAACAAATTAGAATATTTTGTTTTGGTTATCATCTAATCAACTCAAAACACCTTCAAAGGTTTCCTGAGTCTATAAAATGGTCTCTCAGTTTGGTTCACTATGCTACACAATCATGGGGAAGACTGCTGATCTGACAGTTGTCCAGAAGACAATCATTGACACCCTTCACAAGGAGGGTAAGCCACAAACATTCATTGCCAAAAGAAGCTGACTGTTCACAGAGTGCTGTATCCAAGCATGTTAACAGAATGTTGAGTGGAAGGAAAAAGTGTGGAAGAAAAAGATGCACAACCAACCGCAGACTTATGAGGATTGTCAAGCAAAATCAATTCAAGAATTTGAGTGAACTTCACAAGGAATGGACTGAGGCTGGGCTCAAGGCATCAAAAGCCACCACACACAGACGTGCCAAGGAATGTGCTGAACCACAGACAATGACAGAGGCGTCTTACCTGGGCTGAGGAGAAGAAGAACTGGACTGTTGCCCAGTGGTCCAAACTCCTCTTTTCAGATGAGAGCAAGTTTTGTATTTCATTTGGAATCCAAGGTCCTAGAGTCTGGAGGAAGGGTGGTGAAGCTCATAGCCTAATTTGCTTGAAGTCCAGTGTTATGTTTGCCACAAACTGATCACCTCCATGCCACACTGAATTAAGGCAGTAATTAAAGAAAAGGAGCCCCTACCAAGTATTGAGTACTTGTACAGTAAATGAACATACTTTCCAGAAGGCCAACAATTCACTAAAAATGTTTTTATTATTATTTTTTTTTTTTGTTGGTCTTATGAAGTATTCTAATTTGTTAAGATAGTGAATTGGTGGGGTTTTGTTAAATGTGAGCCAAAATCATCACAATTAAAATAACCAAAGACTTAAACTACTTCAGCCTGTGTGCATTGAATTTATTTAATACACGAGTTTCACAATTTGAGTTGAATTACAGAAATGAACATTCTAATTTATTGAGATGCACCTGTACTACCACAACAAAATTAACAACTGTTCTGGCTCTCGCACACTTTTCAAAACTTTCTCTTCTCTGTCCTCCTCCCCCTCCCCCTTCATCAACTCTTACAGCGGATGACTTTGCCATTTTCTTCACAAATCAGAACCATCAGTGATGAATTCCCCACACCACAAACTAATGATAACTTCATAACGACTAATACATAACTTCTCTCCTCCTTCTCTCCACTCTCGGAGATAGACATTTCCAAACTTATCCTTTCCAATCATCCTACTACTTGTCCACTTGATCCTATCCCCACTCACCTCCTTCAGGCCATTTCTTCTTAAGTCATACCTTCGCTTACTCACGTTATCAGCATCTCTCTTCACACTGGTACATTTCCCACAGCATTTAAGAAGGCTTGGGTAACCCCACTGCTGAAAAAAACCCTCTCTAAATCCAGCACTTTTAGAAAACTACAGACTACATCCCTTCTTCCATTCACTGCAAAGACACTTGAGCGAGTTGTGTTCAACCAACTCTCTATGTTTCTTGCACAGAACAACCTCCTGGACAGCAACCAATCTGGCTTTAAAAATGGTCACTCAACTGAGAATGCCCTGCTCTCGGTTACTGAAGCCATGCAACTGTCAAGAGCAATTCAAAATCTTCAGTACTCATCTCGCTGGATCTGTCTGCTTCTTTTGACACAGTTAACCAAAAGATTGTCCTGGCCATCCTCCAGGAAAGATGGGCATCTCAGGTACTGCACTCTTGTGGTTCAAGTCCTGCCTTTCAGGTAGGTCCTTCAGGGTGTCTTGGAGGGAGCAGGTTTCTAAGTCACAACTTCTTGCTACCGTGGTTCCTCAAGGCTCAGTGCTTGGACCATTTCTCTTCTCCATCTACATGACATCATTAGGATCTGTCATTCAGAAGTATTGCTTTTCTTATCACTGCTATGCTGATGACACTCAACTCTACTTCTCATTCCAACCAGATGATCCAACGGTAGCTGCTTGCATTGCAGCTTGTCTGAGAGACATTTCTAGCTGGATGAAGGAACATCATCTTCAGCTCAACCTTACTAAGACAGAACTGCTTGTGGTTCCAGCAAACACATCTTTTCATCACAACTGCTCTATACAGCTGGGTTCGTCAACCATAACTCCTTCCAGGACAGCCTGAAACCTAGGAGTTGTGATTGATGATCAGTTAAGCTTCACAGACCATATTGCTACAACAGCCCAGTCCTGCAGATTTGCCTTTTTTACATTTACATTTAGTAATTTAGCAGACACTTTTATCCAAAGCAACTTACAAATGAGGACAATGGACGCAATCAAAATCAACAAAAGAGCAGTGATATACAAGTCCTATAACAAGTCTCAGTTAGTTTAAACACAGTACACGTAGCAAGGGCTTTTAAATAATATAATAAATAAAAAGAAAACAGATAGAATAGAAAAAGAATAGTGTTAGAGGTCTTTTTTTTTGCTTTTGTTAATTGTATAATAATAAATGAGAAGAAAGCAAATAGAATATAAAAAGATTAGTTAGCTAGCTAGATTTTTTTTTTTTTTTTTTAAGACTTTCTGCTTCTATGGGATGGCACAATCAAGCAACGTTCACTTGCAGAACGCAAGCTTCTAGAGGGCACATAAGTCTGAAGTAATGAATTTAGGTAAAGGGGTGCAGAGCCAGTGGTGGTTTTCTAGGCAAACATGAATGCCTTGAATTGCCTTATACAACATTAGGAAGATTAGACCCTTCCTGTCAGAGCAAGCTGCACAACTTCTTGTCCAAGCTCTTGTTCTCTCCAGACTGGACTGCGGGCCTTCACGCATGTACTATCAAGCCTCTGCAACTGATCCAGAATGCAGCAGTGAGAGTGGTCTTCAATAAGCAAAAAAAGCTCACATTATTCCTCTCCTCATCAGGTTACACTGGCTACCAGCCACTCGCATCAAATTCAAGGTACTGATGCTTGCCTACAAGACAACCACTGGCGCTGCACCATTATACTTAAACACACTAGTTCAAACTTATACGCCCTCCAGAAGCCTGAGTTCTGCAAGTGAACGGCGCCTTGTGGTGACATCCCAAAGAGGCACAAAATCACTCTCACAGACCTTTTACTGGACTGTGCCTAGCTGGTGGAATGTCCTCCAGATCTCAGTTCGAACAGCCGTGCCTTTAGTCATTTTCAAAAAACATCTAAAGACACATCTTTTTCACCAGCACCTGACCAACTCATACTAGCACTTACCTATTCTATTCCATTCTGTTCTGTTCTATTGCATTCTATTACCAAAAAAAAAAAACTATTTGTACAGTGCTAACTGAGACTTGTCATGGCACTTGTATACTTTTGTTGTTCTCTCGTTGATCTGTTTGCTTCTGTTGTTCTCATTTGTACAATAAGTCGCTTTGGATAAAAGTGTCTGCTAAATGATTAAATGTAAATGTAAATATGTACAAATCTAGCCTTATATATTGTTTGAAATTAATTATTTTGATATCTTAGCACATAAGAGTATGGTGTTTAATATAACAATGTATATATTGTATAATTAGAAACTTCGATAATTTATTTTAGTCATGTTGTTTGAGTTTGTTAAGATATAATTTGAGATTCACGAGCCTCGACCAATGCAGTTAAACCAATGCTCCAAAAAATACCATATAAATCGTCCATATGTTTTTTGTTGTGTCAGGTCTTCTGAAGCCATAAAATAGGTCCATGTGAGAAACAGATCCAAATGTAACCCATTACTCAATGAAAATCTTGTTCTAGCTGATCTGCCTGTTCACTAATTCAACAATTCACCCGCAAATTTTGTTTTCATTCAAACAGATGCACAGCTCCATATAAGGAGAAAAGGAAGGAGTCAAAACTGAGCTTGAACCTCATTGGCTCTGGTTATTATTTCAGGTATTATTATTTCAGGAGAGATTCCAGTGCGACCCAGAGCAAAAGGCACTGAAGGATCCAAATATTTAATAATGCATTCTTACTTATTTATTACTATATATATATATTTTTTTATTCCAAACATTTACAGCATCTTTATTATGAAGTGGAAAATTTCTTAACAGTGTATACTTTAGAACTATTTCCTGTTTTTATAACACATGCAGGGGGCTAAAGGGTTTTGGTGTGACCCAAAGAACTTAAACACACACACAAAGAAAACCACAAGCTGAAGAGCAGCACATGTTGATGATCTTTATCACACTGACCACAGTAAAGAACCCTGCAAACCCAAAGCACTGAGACTTTTACAATTAAGTCACTTTACATGGTAAACATAAAATAAATAAATAACAAAATAAAATAAAAAATAAAAAATACTGGGGTAAAGAGAATTTTTTTCTTTCTGAAATTACACAGCTTGAATAAAAAAAAAAATTACTTATGTTTGATTTCTCACATTCAGTAACTCTGTTATTTTATGTTCTGTTAAAGTAGTATTGGCATAAATTGTGTGTTAGTTTATTTATGTAAGTTTACTAAATGCAATAAACAATATAATGGTGACATTTAAAAGTATTTTAATAGACATATTCTGGCATTGATTTGGTGGCTCATTGTTTTGATTTTGTTTGATCATAAACATTCTAATTTTTTTTCTCAAGTCATTATTTCAGTAAATGTTGCAGGTGAATCACTGAATGAGCAGCTCTTAGTCTTTATTGTCTTCTGCTCACAATAAATGTTCATCTTCTGTCTGTGTTCAATCTCATGTGTCTCGCTGTGGGTTTCCTGAATAAAGCGGTTTAACCTTCACACTCAAACTAAACTGAGACCCTGAACCTTCACCAGTTTTCTGTGGCTTTGAGCTGGACGGAAAAACGACCTGATCGTCATGCAAATACAAAAACACCTCCAACATTTGTGAGAAACTTTGAGACAGAAAACAGCAAACATATAGTTTTCAAGTCTCTGAATATTCCGAGAACAATAAATCATTTGAAAAATGCTAATTTCTCTAGATATTTCTCTGATAATGTTGATTTCATCAGTGTGAAAACAAGGTTCAGTCATCGTCTATGTTAAAGCGGTTAATGAGAGACCATGCCATGCAATGACAATGTTTGACAATTTAAATACATTATAAAAAAATTTAAATAATAAATGATTATCTGATTCTACAACTTGAAAGAAGAGGAAAAAAAAGAAATAATAGCAAATAAAATATGTTTATTTTTAAATTAATAAAATATATGATTCTATTTTAAAACTCTTATATCAGAAAAATGACTAAGAGCAAGAAATGTCTTTTGCATGTACAAATCAAAATATTCAGAAAGATGAGAAAGAGACAACAGTAATTTGAACAGCTTTAAGAGCTGCTATTAAAGAGTCTTTATTAACTGTTAAAAGCTGCTGTGTGTCTATATGTGGAGTGGAAACTTTATAGTATCTTCTAGAAGTGTCAGTCAAGGGGTTTATTTCCTGTCTTCATAACACCATCACTTAAACTGACATGACAAACTATTTTAAACACCTGAAAGAAGCAACTTGAGCAGCAGCGGAAACTTGTCTCATGATTCACAAACTGAACTAAACAACCCTCATCAAACCCAACAACTGCTCAACACTAAATTATGGATTATAATAACAAATATCCTTTAACTGTGATTGTAAACAAACATATATATAGGTGAAATATATTATAAAATATTGGTGTGATGATCTGTTATAAGTGAGTTAGTTGAGTCTTTTGTGGTAAATGACTGCACCATAATCAGAGTGAATCTCATTCTTACTGAATCTGACTGTAGCGTCACTGAGAGATTCTTCATGCTTCTGGAAACTGACAGCCGTGTACAGGAGCTCATCAGAGGGGATTGTGGGTAAATCATCATGATTCTTCATTTGAGCTGATCCAGGATCTGAGAGAGAATCACGTCTGCTGTCTGCACATGATGACTAAATGAAGATAAAATATATATATATTAAAATGAGAAAACACCTTACTAGCGCGATATATTTACAAACACACACAACGATGTAACTCACTATTGCATTTTTCTTCCTCCTTCTCTTGTTTGATGTTGAGATTCTTCCTTATTACCCAAAACAAAATGAATTAATTGGTAAGAGAAAGAAAAACTGGAGATGTTCAGCAGCATCTGAGACAGAAACTCATTCAGTGAGTGAGAGTCTGAAGATTGAAGATTGTTTCAACAGATAATAAATGACCAAACCTTTTCTCTTGTGTCTTAATTTGCACACAGTCAGAGTGAATCCACTGATCAGCAGCAGAATCACACTAATACTAATAATGATGATCACGGAGAAATCTGGAAAACACAGAAACATTGTGTCATTATCTACATCTACAACAATGCAGTGCATTTAAAAAGCAGACAATATATCCATGCTAACAAATACATGTATCTGACAGAGAAGCAAAAGTCAGCCATACACAGATTAAACATGGTACAGCTTTCTTTCAAGATTTTTTTTTTGTTGTTGTCACAATCAATAATGACCAATTATGCATGATTTGAATCATCATTAAACATTTTAAACACCAGATGTTTTCTCTGTGCAGTATCTCCTCTGCTGTGACTCGCTTGCTCTCTTCCTCTCACTTCTCTCCTCTGAACAAACATATTCAGATGCAGAAACCTTCCTCACCCTCGTTCATGATGACGATCAGATGAGTGTAAAGATAATTGAGCTCTGTTTCTAATGTCACTGCACACCAGTATTTCCCAGCATCCTCTGCTGTCAGTCCAGTGATGGTCCCAGTGAAGACACCTGCAGTGACGTCATCATTCAGAGTCAATCTGCCAGTCTTGGTCTCTTTCTCTTCTCTCACAGTCTCACTGAGAGGATTTTCTGTCTCTAGTGGAGCACTTCCCCTTACAGAGAGACTTTGGCTTTGATTTATAGATTGAATCATAAGAGCAGATGATCTCAGCAGATTCTCCTTCATGTCTCACTACTGGAGGCATCAAAAACAATCAAACACAGACATTTAACACAAATGATTGTAAATACAATGTGTTTACTACAGTGAAATCATCTGAATGGACTCACTGATGAGGTTGAGCTGAATTTTAGTGTTCAGGGAGATGAAAGTCAGATATGTGTCTCTGGTTTCTGCTCCACACCAGTAAACTCCAGCATCTCTCACACTCACATTACTGCTCACTGTAACAACTCTCTCTTCATTTCTCTCTGATGAACCACTCATTTCTCTCACTTTAGATGAGCTGATGGTTTGGCAGATGTGATTATCATCCTCTTTGCAGAAATAACCTTCATGTTCCTCTGGGATCTGACAGGTGATGTTGACTTCTCCACCAAGATACACAGATTCAGTCACACTCTTTGAATATTTTATATCTGTTAACCAAGAAAAAAAATGCATACAAATCAGAACGATTGCCCAAACATGCAAGATAAAGTAAAGTTTCCTCACCGTGTCTGATGCTCAGCTGTAGTTGAGTGAAGCTCTCAGTATAGTCAGATACTTTAACTCCACACCTGTATGTTCCTGCATCTTGCAGCTTTCAGCTCTCTAAAAACACCATCAGACTCCTGCTCTGGTGTCGTCATATAAAGAAACCATCTCCATTCTCCATCCATTCACCCTGAACTCCTGGATTCTTCCTCTCTGAACATCCGTCTGATTCTTTACAGATGTATTTTGGGTTGGTTTTGTATTGAGGATGTTCACACTTGATCATCAAACGACCTCCTGAGGAGCCGCTCACTCTAGACACGCCCACTTTAGCTGTCAATCACAAATATGTTATTGAATCACACTTATCAAATGTGACATCTAGCAAATGCTAAAGAAACAAACATGATCAACTATCATTTACAAATATCACCAAATCTATTATTAGATCCTACAATGTATAAACTTTTACACTAGATTTGATGGTAAGTTTGTTGTACTTACTAACAACATGTAGATGAACAGTATTAATAATGTAGTAACTGTATGAGTGTCTGTTGATCCAAACTCCACATAAATAAACTCCTCCATCATCTGTTGTCACAGCAGTGATTCTCACACTGAAGATGTTTTTATGTCTGTCATCAAAAATACTGAATCTTTTTTTCTTCTTCCATGTGCTGTAAATCATCTCAATGGAGTCTTTTTCTTCTTTGAATATGATCTTGGGATCATTTATATGATTGTATGAATATTCACAGCTGAAGGTGGCAGTTTCTCCAATATTCACCATCACTCTCTTTGAAACTTTACAGCATGAATCTGTAATTCATTAATTTTTATTTTATGAGTTACGTATATTTAAAAGCTTTGAGATGACCAGCAGTTTTTCAAACAAATTTTGATATAAAAATGACTGACCTTCTTCCACATTCAAAATCATATCAATGTACCACTGGCCTTCAACCTCAATCCAGTAAGTTCCAAAATGTTGTTTGTTCAGTTCTCTGATGTAGATCATTAGCTTTCCATAATCACTGGAAAATAAAGTGAATCTTCCTTCATTAATCCATTTATGTTTCATATAATTTATTATTGTTCTCCTCTCATGTAGACTATACATATATTTAGCAGAGTTACTGAACCAAAGTTTCCCAGAATCCACAAGAACACTTCCGCCAGAATATCCCGTGACATCAATGTAATTTTCTGCAGCTGTCAATCAGATTGATACTGTGATCAGAAAGATGATGAACAGAAAACAGCATCATTACTGCAGTGATGAAAGAGAAAAGCTCTGACCTGAGATCAGGTAGAAAGTGAGGAAGATGAGGAGGATCTTCATTGTGAGTTGAGTTCAGTCTTCTTTCTGCTGAATGATATCTGTGTGAATCTCTCTGTCTCTACGTCTGTCTGCTTTAGTTACTTCCTCTTTATTCAGCTCTTTATCAGTAATGAGCAGCTTTACTGGCTCCTCCCACCATCACCACTGACTGATTATCACATTAATCACACTAAAAGAGCGCCACCTAGTGGAGGTACACTGTCTGATACTCAGAGCTCTCACAGGTTTCATGTTCATGAGGACAAATGACACAGAATCAAACTGAACAGCATTAATTAAACCAGTAAACTGAACATGTAACTTCATTGATGACATCCAGAACCCTTAAAAGTAACTCCTAGAAATGGAAATGCAACTGACACTTTTTTAAATATATATGTCATTTATTTAGCCAGGAGAGGGTCCCAATTTATATTAAGTGGCCTTAACTACTATGTACTTGCATTTAAATTAATCATTACAATGCACTTATTTCAGTAATTACATTTATAATTACACTGTTGACCCTTCCCTTACACCTTAACCCACCCTTAAACCTACCCATACCACCAAACCTGTCCTTAACCTACCCCTTTCCCACCTCAATAGCAGCAAAAGTGTTTTGCAATACAATATGAACACAATAAGTACATTGTACTTATTTGTTTAATGTAAGTATGTAGCAGTTAAGGCCTCTTAATATAAAGTGGGACCAGGAGAGTCCCATTGGGACTTTGCAGTCTCTTCTTCCAGGGAGACCTGGTCAAGACGGCAGCACATAAAGTTTTACATAAAACTAATTACAAAACAAAATACTCATAAAAAACAATTGATAAAAGTAAGATCAAGTGAAACATGTACAATACTCCTTTAAAACAGTTTGCAAAATACATTTAAAATTGCCCAGGGATGGCGAAGACTCTAATTTAACTACAGTTTACAAATCATTCCAAGCCTAGGTGGCCATAAAAGGAAAAAGCACATTTTCCAAGTTCTGAGAAGACTTTTGAAACTTTTAACCAAATGACCAATTAAGATCTAGTACAGTAACTATTTGTGTAAGGAATTAGGAGATTTGAAATATAAGATGGCAACTTACCTAAAAGTGCCTTAACAATGAACATATACATATGCAATTTCCTCCTATGATGTAAAGAAGACCACGCCAATGATTCGTAAAGTATACAATGATGGGTACGTGAACCACAAACAAAGCATAACGCTGCATGATAGACAGAATCCAGCTTCCTTAATCAAGATGAAGATCCATGCATACATACTAGGTCACCATAATCAATTACAGATAAAAAAGTACTCTCCACTAATTTCCTTCTAGCCTCATAAGGAAAGCAGTTTTTTAAACGATAAAAGAACCCCAAATTTGGTTTAATAATTTTGTTGATGTCAGCTGTAAGAAATATTAAACACCTTTTATGAGCAAATAGACTAGATCTTATTGGCATTTAACTGGATTTGTTTGGATACTTGATGCATAAAAAGTTATTAGTTGATATGGATTCAGCACCACGGACAGCAGCTGTCAATCAGACTTCAGCATCACTGATGACAGATCAACAAAACAAACACAAAGAGGAACTTGAACTTGAGTTTATCTGTTTTCTTCACTTTGACTGTGGTCATAATTACATTTGCATGAACAATGGCTCCAAGTAATTATCAAATATTAGGCCAATGATTCATTACTTCAGACTGACTCTTTTATTTTAAACATACAGGAGCTGTGTAAATGACTGACAATTATTGGCCAGAACACATAAAAATAAATGTATGTTCTATATCAACTAATAAATTAATAAAAACAAATGCACAACTTTTTGAGGTGCAAGTTAAAGGAGCAAACTAAATAAAGAAAAAATATAGGTAAACTGCACACTGCAATGATTAAAGGAATGTGCAGACATATTTTTTCTTTATTTAATTTGTTCCATATCAACTACCATACAACTACATAAATACATCTTATTTTAATTAAACCAATAAACTTTATGTTTAATCACAATATATTTTACATATTTGCCACTAGATGGAGCCAGAGGTTTCAAAAAGACTTAGTTGTGTGTTTACAGTCTGTAGGCGCTACAAAACGAAAATAATCAGCATTCAACATTTTACCATTAAGACCTGGCACTGCATTACTGGGGCGAGTTTTGCACGAGCAAACAATTGCTTTTCTTTTTTTAAAATATACAAATCTAGTTCGATTTTTATTGTTTGAAATTCTTCATTTTGAAACAGAACGTTTTAGTGGTAATTGATATAATTATATGCGTACTGTTGAATTATGCATGTTGATTATTTACCATAGTCATTTAAAAATGTTTGAGTTTGTAAAAATAGTGTGAGAGATTCAGCTCGACCGTTATATTATTGACTTTAAAAAAGTAGCATTGAAAACATACTCTTCATGTCCTGTAACTGCAAGTCTTCAAAACACATAAATTAGCTTTGTGTGAGGAACAGCTGTTATTATAATTGATTACTCACAGAAAATCTTCTCCTCTCTGATCTGACAATTCAAATTTCTATAGTATATACCCGCGAATTTCAAACGCCATATAAGGAGAAAAGGGAGGAGTAGAAAGTCTTCTTCCTCATTGACTCTCCAGTATGTCATGTCATATTTGAATATTCAAAATCTAAAATAAGAACTGAACGTTCTGTGTGCCATAGTGGGTCACAAAGTAGAACACAGATAAAAAACGACTGTTTTTCGACTTTTCCAATTCCACAAACTGACATATTTTTTCAGGTCTCCCAATTACAGACAGGTATTTATTATATTTGCAGTTGGTTGGACTTCTTAATGAAAAGCTTTGACGTTTTACTTCCCTCTAAATATTTCAGGTGACAAGAATATACCAAATATTTTATGAACATTTTTATTTATTTATTATTATTTTTAAATTTCCATATGTTGCACAAACCTACAGCATCTATTATGGAGTAGAAAACGTGACCATGGGTACAGAAAAAAAATTAAAAATCCTGTTATAACACCTGCAAGCGACTAAAAGGCTTCTTGGTTTGACACAAATAATTACAAAGAAATACAAGAACAAAAGAAAACCACAAGCTGGAGAGCACCTCGTGTTGAGCACACTGACCACAGTACTAAACAACCCTGCAAACACAAAGCACTGAAACTTTTACAAGCAAGTCACATTAACCTGTAATACTAAGGGGCATTCTTCTGAAATGACACACCCTTAATGTATACATGTTTACAAATGTAATGTTTATATTTTTATCTGGCTGAATTCAGAAAAGCAAATAGCACATTGCTTTTACTGCCATATAAATATACTCTAAGATATTTACAAATCAGAGTGGTATTGACATACATTTAGTATGTTGTGTTTTAATTTGATTAACACTGATTAACATTTCTGTTAATGCACTAAACAATACAAATGTATGACATTTAAAGAATTTTTACAGACATTCTGTGTCACTGATTTATGAGCTTATTGTTTTAAAAAGCAACTGTCTTCTGCTCACAAATGATGTTCAGCTTCTTTTTTACTGTTCAGTCTCACTGTGGGTTTCCTGAATAAGTCTGTTTAATCTTCACAGTCAAACCAAACTGAGAGCCTGAGCCTTCATCTCTTTTCTGTGGTTTTGAGCTGGACGGAAAAAACAGCCTGTTTATCACACAAACCCAAAAAAACACCTCCAGTATTCGTGAGAAACTTTCAGACAAAAACAAACTCAAAGTAAAATGTAATTGTTAAGCCAATGGATATCACAATAACAACAAATACTCAGACTTTCTCCTTTGCAAAGAAAATATAAACCTTCCTCACTGTTTTTCATGATAATAATCAGATCAGTTGTTTTTATACCGTATTTCTAGATGTTTCTCTGGGATCCTCAGTGTTAATGCATTTTAAGTCAATTTAATGCCTCAATATTATTTGAAATTTCAAACATAATTTCACTGATTATAAGATTTTAACATTATTGGACAATATACTAGACATTATAGCAAAAATATATACATATATATTTATTATTCAGTGAATAAAAAAAATGGATCGTACAAGTACAGTATAAGCAGTTGCATTAGAAAAAAAAAAAAAAAAAAAAAAAAAAAACCAACATAACAAGAATGAACTGAAAAACAACATCGGCAAAAGTACTGATAAACAAGTTAACCCATAAAGCATTTCTGAGAAGTTTTGTGCTAAAATAACAAGGTTATTAAAATGATCTTTCTCATAATATCTCTGGAACTAGTATCTCTTGCATGTACAATTCTAAAGCAGGTCAACAGAGTATTCAGAGAGATGAGAAAGAGAAAACAGTAATTTTTAACAGTTAATAATAATGATTCATGTGTCTTATAAAGGTTGCTTGAACTTGTGACTGTTTAAGAGCTGCTATTACACGAGTCTTTATTAACTGTATGTCTCTCTGCATTTGAAGTGGAAACATTACAATATATTCTAGAAGTGTCAATCAAGGCTATTGTTTTCATATTCTTTATTTCCTGTCTTCATCACAACCTCACATAAATGACAAACTATTTTAAGCATATGAAAGTAGCAACATGTGCAGCAGCGGAAACTTTAAAGTGTCTCATGATTCACACACTGAACAAACAAACAAAGAACAAAGCCTATTTTTAAAATACTGGTATAATGTGTGATGGTCTGTGATCTACATTAGAAGCAAGTTTGTTAAGTTAGTTTGAGTTTTCATGCAGTGACTGACTGCAGCATAATCAGAGTGAATCTCATTCTTACTGAATCTGACTGTAGCTTCACTGAGAGATTCTTCATGCTTCTGGAAACTGACAGCAGTGTACAGGAGCTCATCAGAGGGGATTGTGGGTAATTGTGAGTGAGTGTCACCTTGTCTCTTGTGTCTTAATTTGCACACAGTCAGAGTGAATCCACCGATCAGCAGCAGAATCACACAAACACTAATAATGAGAATAAAACACACACATATTTTAATATCACTAATCTCCATCTCTCACTGAAAATTAAATTAAAATTAGCAGTGTGGGACTACTTGGGATATTCAAAACATTACATTTAACAATTTCAATATAGATTCTTTAATGGTTTACTTTTGTTGTGATCCGTTTTAATGTGTCATGAAAGATCACTATACTGCAAGGTACTAAAAGAAACAGAGCAACTTACTGAAATGCACCATGTCTCACATCTCAATCAGTGAGTAAACTATATCTTATGTGGAATTTAAATTCCATACAAGTTTTTTTTTGTTTGGGTATTGATTACTACAGCCTACATGAAGTAGCCTATAGCAACTGAATTCATTAATTTGTGCTCTGCTGTTAATTTTGAGACAGTAACATACAGTACATACAACATGTAAAAATTGCAATCCCAATACCGTTGATGAGGTTGAGCTGAATTTTAGTGTTCAGGGAGATGAAAGTCAGATATGTGTCTCTGGTTTCTGCTCCACACCAGTAAACTCCAGCATCTCTCACACTCACATTACTGATGCTCACTGTAACAACTCTCTCTTCATTTCTCTCTGATGAACCACTCATTTCTCTCACTTTAGATGAGCTGATGGTTTGGCAGATGTGATTATCATCCTCTTTGCAGAAATGAACTTTATGTTCCTCTGGGATCTGACAGGTGATGTTGACTTCTCCACCAAGATACACAGATCTAGTCAAACGTATTGGATATCTTGCATCTATAAACCAACAGAAATTACAGAATAATTAGTACAAATAAATATATAAGATAAAGAATTTTTTTTTGTTCCTCACCGTGTGTGACGTTCAGCTGTAGTTCAGTGAAGCTCTCAGTATAGTCAGATACGTTCACTCCACACCTGTATGTTCCTGCATCTGCAGCTTTCAGCTCTCTAAAAAACACCATCAAGACTCCTGCTCTGGTGTCGTCATATAAAGAAACATCTCCATTCTCCATCCATTCACCCTGAACTCCTGGATTCTTCCTCTCTGAACATCCGTCTGATTATTTACAGATGTATTTTGGGTAGGTTTTGTATTGAGGATGTTCACACTTGATCATCAAACCACCTCCTGAGGAGCCGCTCAGTTGATACACTCCTATTTTATCTGTCACAACAGAGCATCAACGACTAATCAGTTGTGCCATAAACAAAGACTTTAGAAACGTTCATACTAGATTTGTTCTACACTGTAAAACCTGACAAGTCACAGTAACTCAAACCGTTTGAGTAAACAGATTGCCTTTACTTAAACCATGTAAGTTTTAAAACTTTGCAATCAAGTTATCAAGTGATTAATTAAGTGCTGATTGAGCATTAGTGATGAACAGCTGCTGTTAACAAACAGCATCACTAGCTCCACTTATTAATAACCAGACTGACTTTATTTCTGTCAGACGTCTACAGAAGATCTTATTGAGAATTAACTAAGGTTTAGATGTTGATTTATTGTTTCATTTGAAGTAACCATGTTAGAGATCAGTGTTTGCTTTAGTTGGGCTCTCGACACTTGATTTCTGTCTTAGATTTTTTTTTTTTTGGACGTTGTAACCATGTGTTTTTGAAACCATGTTTGTTATAACTCAAAAAACCCAGAGAAAATATGATCAGGTATTGGTCGTTATACAGCATATTGGTGATGATAATCATCAATTATGGAGCTGTTCAGAGTCCAAAATCTTACTAAATAAGTGTTCTATAGTTAGTTCAGTTGATTACAATGAAAGCCATTCATGAAGTCAGTGGTTCTTTCATAATCAGTTAATATAAAGGACTTTCCAAACAGTTTGGTCTTTTACGGTGTCAATTAGTCACACACAGACATCAGTAATCAGAATATGAACCTCAACAATGGTTACGAAAAAAAAAAAAAAAAATGCTGCAATGCATGCTGGGTACTATTGTAGTACGAAACTCATCCATGGCTCCCAGCATGCTCTGCTGCATTTTTTTTTTTTTTTTTTTTTTTATGGTCACCATTGTTGAGGTTCATATGCTGATTATTGATGTCTGTGTGTGACTGAGTGACACCACGGAAAACCAAACTGTTTGGAAAGTTCTTTATATCAACTTATTATCACAGAACCACTGTCTCTTATAATCACTTTTACTGTAATCAATCCAACTAATTACCCAACACACCTATTTCATCAGAGATTAGATTCCAAACAGTTCAATAATCAATGATTATCATCACCAATATACAGTATAACAACCAACATCTAGGTACAGGTTAGATAACAAAAAAATGCTAACCTGAATGCACTGTAAGTTGCTTTGGATAAAAGCAGCTTCTAAGAGTGTGAGTGTGTGCACTGTAAAACCCGACAAGTAACTTAACTCAAACCGTTTGAATAAACAGATATCCGTAAAAACCTGACAAGGTAGGTTTACTCAAACCGTTTGAGGAAACCGATTGCCTTAAACCTTTTAAGTTTTAAAACTAACACACTGTAAAACCCGACAAGTAACGTTACTCAAACCCTTTTGTGTAAACAAATATCCTTAAAAACATGACAAGTTGGGTTTACTCAAACCGTTTGAGGAAACCGATTGCCTTAAACCATTTAAGTTTTAAAACTTAATAGTTGTGTGTTTTCTTGTTTTAATTTTGTTGTGTTGTATGAAAGGGTTTATACATTGCAATTAAATAATTAAGTGATTAATTGAGTGATAATTGAGAATTATTGATGAACACCTGCTGTTAACAAACAGAATTGCTGAAGAAAAGAGAAACACAAGAACTACAACTGACTTCAGACACAGCCTTAGATAAAATAAACTGAAATAAAATACATTAAATCTCTCAAGATCTGATTAAACAACCCCACAAACAGCATCACCAGCTCCACTTATTAATAACCAGACTGACTTTATTTCTGTCAGACGTCTACAGAAGATCTGATTGAGAATTAAATAAGGTTTAGATGTTGATTTATTGTTTTATTTAAAGTAACCATGTTAGAGATCAGTGTTTGCTTTAGTTGGGCTCTTGACCCTTGATTTCTGTCTTAGTTTTTTCTTTGGCTGTTGTAACCATTTGTTGTAACTCAAAAGCCCAGAGAAAATATCATCAGGTGTTATACACACACACTGTAAAACCTGACAAGTCACAGTAACTCAAACCGTTTGAGTAAACAGATTGCCTTTACTTAAACCATGTAAGTTTTAAAACTTTGCAATTATGTAATCAAGTGATTAATTAAGTGCTGGTTGAGCTTTAGTGATGAACAGCTGCTGTTAACAAACAGCATCACCAGCTCCACTTATTAATAACCAGACTGACTTTATTTTTCTGTCAGACGTCTACAGAAGATCTGATTGAGAATTAACTAAGGTTTAGATGTTGATTTATTGTTTTCATTTGAAGTAACCATGTTAGAGATCAGTGTTTGCTTTAGTTGGGCTCTTGACCCTTGACTTCTGTCTTAGAATATTTTTTTTTGGGCTGTAACCATGTGTTTTTGACACACGTTTGTTATAACTCAAAAAACCCAGAGAAAATATGATCAGGTATTGGTTGTTATACAGCATATTGGTGATGATAATCATCAATTAAGGAGCTATTCAGATTCTTACTAAATAGGTCTTTTATAGTTAGTTCAGTTGATTACATTGAAAGCCATTCAAAAAGTCAGTAGTTCTTTTTTAAATCAGTTAATATAAAGACCTTTCCAAACAGTTTGGTCTTCTATGATGTCAATTAGTCACACACAGACATCAATAATCAGAATATGAACCTCAACAATGGTTACGAAGAAAAAAAAAAAAAAAAAAACATGCTGCAATGCATGCTGGGTACTATTGTAGTACAAAACTCATCCATGGCTCCCAGCATGCATTTTGTTTTTTTTTTGTTTGTTTTTTTATGGTCACCATTGTTGAGGTTCATATGCTGATTATTGATGTCTGTGTGTGACTAAGTGACATCACTGAAAAGCATTTGGAAAGTTATTTATATTAACTGATTATCACAGAACCACTGGCTCTTAGAATCACTTTTACTGTAATCAATCCAACTAATTACACAACATCTGTTTCATCAGCGATTAGACTCCAAACAGTTCAATAATCAATGATTGTCCTTGCCAATATATAGTATAACAACCAACATCTAGGTACAGGTTAGATAAAAAAAAATGCTAACCTGAATGCACTGTAAGTTGCTTTGGATGAAAGCAGCTTCTAAGAGTGTGAGAGTGTGTGTATAACACCTGATGATTACTTTCTCTGGGCTTTTGAGTTACAACAAATGGTTACAACAGCCAAAGAAAGAACTAAGATAGAAATCAAGGGTCAAAAGCACAACTAAAGCAAACACTGATCTCTAACATGGTTACTTTAAATGAAAACATAAATCAACATCTAAACCTTAGTTAATTCTCAATAAGATCTTCTGTAGACGTCTGACAGAAATAAAGTCAGTCTGGTTATTAATAAGTGGAGCTGGTGATGCTGTTTGCGTGGTTGTTTAATCAGATCTTGAGAGATTTAATGTATTTTATTTCAGTTAATTTTATCTAAGGCTGTGTCTGAAGTCAGTTGTAGTTCTTGTGTTTCTCTTTTCTTCAGTAATTCTGTTTGTTAACAGCAGCTGTTCATCACTAATTCACAATTATCACTCAATTAATCACTTAATTATTTAATTGCAATGTATATCTTCTTTCAGTGAACTCAGCTGAATTAAGTTCAGAGTACTCACAACTATTAGTTTTAAAACTTAAATGGTTTAAGGCAATCGGTTTCCCCTCAAACGGTTTGAGTAAACCCAACTTGTCAGGTTTTAGTGAGGCTGTGTCTGAAGTCAGTTGTAGTTCCTTTCTCTCTTTTCTTCAGTAATTCTGTTTGTTAACAGCAGGTGTTCATCACTAATGCTCAATTATCACTCAATTAATCACTTAATTACTTAATTGCAATGTATATCTTCTTTCAGTGAACTCAACTGAATTAAGTTCAGAGTACTCATAACTGTTAAGTTTTAAAACTTAAATGGTTTAAGGCAATCAGTTTCCTCAAACGGTTTGAGTAAACCTAACTTGTCAGGTTTTTTAAGGATATCTGTTTACTCAAACGGTTTGAGTTAAGTTACTTGTCGGGTTTTACAGTGCAGTAAAGACTGTCTGTGTGAAAGGGGCTAATAACAAATTAATTTTAATTTTAGGTTCTACTCACTTATTATGTGTATATGAACAGTAGTAACAATAGAGTAACTGTACGAGTCTCTGTTGATCCAAACTCCACATAAATAAACTCCTCCATCATCTGGTGTCACAGCAGTGATTCTCACACTGAAGATGTTTTTATGTTTGTCATCAGAAATACTGAATCTTTCTTTCTTCTTCCATGTGCTGTAAAGCGTCTCAACTGAGTCTTTTTCTTCTTTGAATATGATCTTTGCATCTTTATTGTGATTCTGTGAATATTCACAGCTGAAATTGGCAGCTTCTTCAATATTCACCATCACTCTCTTTGACACTTTACAACATGAATCTGTCATTCACAAAATAGAGAAATATATCTTATGTAAGCCTATACAAAGGTTTTGAAATGATCAGTAGTACAAATGACTGACCTTCTTCCACATTCAGAGTCAAAGATATACGCCAGCTCTGAAGAACACCAATCCTGTAACTTCCAGAATCTTGTTGGTTCAAATCTCTTATGAAGATCATGAGGTTTCCCTCATTGTTGGGAAAAAGTGTGAATCTTCCTTCATTAATCCATTTATCATGCTTCTTATAATACATAATTGTTTTCCATTCAGGTAATTTATGTATGTATTTAGAATAGTCACTGAACCAAAGTTTCCCAGAATCCACAAGAACACTTCCTCCAGAATATCCCGTGACGCTAAAGCATCTCACTGCAGCTGTCAATCAGATTGATACTGTGATCAGAAAGATGATGAACAGAAAACAGCATCATTACTGCAGTGATGAAAGAGAAAAGCTCTTACCTGAGATCAGGTAGAAAGTGAGGAAGATGAGGAGGATCTTCATTGTGAGTTGAGTTCAGTCTTCTTTCTGCTGAATGATCTCTGTGTGAATCTCTCTGTCTCTACATCTGTCTGCTTTAGTTGCTTCCTCTTTATTCAGCTCTTTATCAGTAATGAGCAGCTTTACTGGCTCCTCCCACCATCACCACTGACTGAACATCACATTAATCACACTGAAAGAGCGCCACCTAGTGGAGGTACACTGTCTGATACTCAGAGCTCACACGGGTTTCATGTTATCTATTGTATATACAGGTGCTGGTCATATAATTAGAATATCATCAAAAAGTTGATTTATTTCACTAATTCCATTCAAAAAGAGAAACTTGTATATTATATTCATTCATTACACACAGACTGATATATTTCAAATGTTTATTTCTTTTAATTTTGATGATTATAACTGACAACTAAGGAAAATCCCAAATTCAGTATCAGAAAATTAGAATATTACTTAAGACCAATAAAAAGAAAGGATTTTTAGAAATCTTGGCCAACTGAAAAGTATGAACATGAAAAGTATGGGCATGTACAGCACTCAATACTTAGTTGGGGCTCCTTTTGCCTGAATTACTGCAGCAATGCTGCCTGGCATGGAGTCGATCAGTCTGTGGCACTGCTCTGGTGTTATGAGAGCCCAGGTTGCTCTGATAGTGAACTTCAGCTCTTCTGCATTCTTGGATCTGGCATATCGCATCTTTCTCTTCACAATACCCCATACATTTTCCATGGGGTTAAGGTCAGGCAAGTTTGCTGGCCAATTAAGAACAGGGATACCATGGTCCTTAAACCAGGTACTGGTAGCTTTGGTACTGTGTGCAGATGCCAAGTCCTGTTGGAAAATGAAATCTGCATCTCCATAAAGTTGGTCAGCAGCAGGAAGCATGAAGTGCTCTGTTACGTGCCACGCGCATGCACATCGAGAGCGGCACCAAAGAAAATGGTGCCGCCCAGAGTTCAATCTCCTGCTTCCACAAACGCACCGGCACACAACCAAGAAGTCAAGAATAAAAAAGTATTTATTCGTTTACATAGGGATGACTTAGTTGCAATGAGGAATGACTTAGGCTGAGAGGGTTTCAGACGGCCAAAACAATAAACAAAAGGAGGGATTTTCTAACTAAGTTTTAGGTCCTCTTCCCTGGAACTGAACAATAAATAAAATACAAAATCTTTACCTCCCTTGCTGACCATTAAACAGGAGAAAACTATATGAAAGAAAAAAACAAGGCCAAATACCTCTCTCGCTGGTTATTTTGAATAAATGATGATTAGTTAGCTAATACAGTTACCGGCCTAATACCACTACCAGTTCTAACTCCTCAACAGGAGTTTTACATGAACTGGGACACAGCACAGCTCTCTCGGGGTTAACACAACACCCACCGCTTATATCCGTGTGTTGAGGCACTTCAGCCGCACCCACTTAGCAGCTGCACCTGTTGCTCTAATGAGCGGGGAGTGAAAGAGAGAGAGAGAGAGAGAGAGAGAGAGAAAGAAAGAAAACAAAGAAAATGTACGCACACACTCCACTCACATGTTAACACACTTGTTAAACCACTCTTACGTTCTAACACGTAACACTCCTCCCCTCCCCAAAAGATTAATGGCTACATCACATTGATCTCTTAACCTACTCGACATCTTCAGCACTGTGCACTCTGGACAGCTCATCGGTGATCAGTTTTCAGTACTGTGCTTATGGACAATCTCCAAATGGAACTCCGGAAGAGCGAGGGACCAACGCATTAAGCGTTGGTTTGCATTGTTCATGCGATTCAGAAAAACCAACGGATTATGGTCCGTATAAACTCTGACAGGGAACGTGGACCCACCCAGATAAACCTCGAAATGTTTCAATGCCATCAATAATGCAAGAGCCTCATTTTCAATAGTGCTGTACTTGTATTGACAGTAAACTTTTTCGAGAAATAACACACAGATCTCTTGATGTTCATTTCAGACGTCTGCAGAAGGACAGCTCCCGCGCCTACCATACTCGCGTTAACCTCAAGTTGGAAAGGGCATTCAAAGTCAGGGGCGGCCAGGACTGGGGCATTACACAAAATAACTTTCGTTCCAGAGAAAGCGCGTTCACAAGTAGAAGTCCAGTTAAAACTTTGTGACGGTCGGAGTAGGTCCGTTGGGGGTGCAATAAGAGTGGCAAAATTGCGACAAAACCCATGGTAGTAATCAGCCATTCCGATGAAGCGGCGTAACTCACGTTTGTTTGTGGGTGTAGGAAATTCAGTTATAGCCACAACCTTGGCATCTATTGGGCAAACCTGACCTTGGCCCACACGTTTGCCAAGATAGGTGACATAGGCTTTGGCGAACTCACATTTTGTCAAGTTTACGGTTAGCAATGCACCAGCTAGTCGGGAGAACACCTCACATAACGTTTCAACATGTTCTTCCCACGTAGAAGAATACACATCAATATCATCCAGGTAAGCAGTACAATTTTGTACATCACGCAGTACCAATATTGACAGAAGTAGTCTGGTGTGACAAATGCTGAAATTTCAGAAGCGCGCGGAGTAAGGGGCACCTGCCAGTAGCTTTTCAGCAGGTCAAGTTTCGAAACGAACTTTGCCGGTCCGACTCTATCGATGCAATCATCTATTCTCGGTAAGGGAAAACAGTCAGGTTTAGTAACAGAATTAACCTTCCGGAAGTCAGTACAGAACCGAAATGACGAACTCCACGCACTCTGACTTGGTTTTGCTAAACCATTTCGTAACATGTATTCAACCTCAGATTTTCATGATACCACGTTTATAAGGATTAACCCTATACGGGTGTTGTTTAGTAGGAGTCGCAACTCCAACGTCGATGTCATGGAACACCACATTGGTGCGAGACGGGAGATCAGAGAAAATACTGGGAAAGCTGTCAAGCAATTTTGTAATACTTTCTCTTTGATAATCTGGCAAGTGACCAAGAAAGGTGTGCAAATTGTTGAGCACGTTAGAATTTTGCAAGCTTTCACCCAGCACTGGAATATTTCCTCCAACTTCATCCTTGACGGTGCTCTGGAGAACAGGAGCCACCAACGTCACGTCCTTAACTGACGCTACAGCTTGATCTCTAGCATGATAAGGCTTCAGCATATTAATGTGACACATTCGCATTTTCTTTCTACAATCTGGCGTTCTCAACACATAATTCGTTTCACCCAGTTTTTTCTCAATGTAAGGACCAGTAAATCGGGACTGCAAAGGCGACCCAGGAACGGGTAATAATGCCAGCACTGACTCACCCCGAACAAACAAACGAACAACACTTTTGCGATTGTAGTAATCTTTCATAACAGCTTGTGAACATGCTAGATTCGACTTGGCAAGTTCACAAGCGTGGTTCAAACGCTTACGGAGAGTATCCACAAAGAGTAACCTCTTTTTCAAGCATTTGCTCACTCAGAAGCCTAAGGGGGCCACGAATTGAGTGTCCAAACACTAACTGCACTGGGCTGAAGCCTAGAGAGTCTTGCACAGTCTCTCGTACGGTGAAAAGTAACAAGGGCAAACTGTCAGCCCAGTCTTTTCCCACTTCTACGCAGTAGATACGCAACATGGTTTTGAGCGTTTGATGGAACCGCTCCAACGCTCCCTGAGACTCCAGATGATAGACACTGGACATCTGTTGTGACACCGAAATTCTAGTCAGCACCTGCTTGAAAAGCTTCGATGTAAAGTTAGTTCCGTGGTCTTTTTGGATTATGCGTGGCAAGCCAAAAACAGAGAAAAATTTGATTAGTTCCTTCACAACTGTCTTAGCTTTTATATTACAGAGAGAGGGACAGCCTCAGGAAACCGAGTGGTTGCACACATCAGCGTGAGAACATACTGGTGTCCGCTTTTCGATTTCGGGAGCGGGCCAACACAATCTAATATTAATCGTTCGAACGGCTCCCCCACCACGGGAATTGGGTGTAGGGGCCCAGGGCGCACAACCTGGTTAGGTTTTCCTGCAATCTGACACGCATGACAGGAACGGCAATATTTCGCAACACACGCTTTTACTCCGGGCCAGTAAAAATATTTCGTAACACGCTTAAAAGTTTTATTGACTCCAAAGTGGCCTGCCATTAGGTGATCGTGAGCCAGTTCAAGCACTACAGGATGATATCAGGTGGGCACAACAATTTGGTAGGCATGGTCTAAGTCAGTCTTGTCCCCAGATATTGGAAGCCATTTGCACCTTAATACATTGCCTCCAGCCAGATCGTTCCCTAAGATGAAATTTACACCTTCAACTGGTAGTTTAACACATACTCCCACGTTTACTAAGTCAGTGACCAGCTCTGATTTCAGGAACATGGAATGAACAGGAACTTTAATACACCCTAGCTCAATTCAACGAACTAATATATCAGTCCCTGTGTACGTGTCTGCGGATAGTGGAAGCACATTTTCGTGAATAAATTAGTGGGCGGCACCAGTGTCGCACAGAATAGAAACTAAACCACTCATCAGGAAAGGTTTAAACAACTCTGTTCCAGGTGAAAAGTCTCGGCCATAAATGTGCAACACCTTTAGCTTTATCAGCCGCATTCTTTTGTTTCCACGCCTTGCAGTCTGCACTTAAATAACTGGGATCAAGACAGAAGAAACACGAGCGTTTGGATTCGGTGGGTCTAAACATACTTCTCCCGGGCGCGCTCAAACGAGAATCAGACTTTAAAGAATGCACGCCCGCAGAATTTCTCTCAGTATATGCTCTAACGTTTTGACTTGGACAGGGCATGGGAAAAACAGTATGGTGAGTCAGCACGTACTCATCAGCAAATACTGCAACTTCGGACAAAGTAGAAACCTTCTGTTTATTTAGGAGTAACACTAAATTTTCAGGGAGGCAACCCTTAAAGTCCTCCAGTAATATTAACTCCTGAAGGCGCTCAAACGTTGTAGCTTCGGACGCAACACACCACTTCTCTAACATTGCCTTTTTATCATGCGCAAATTATCTGTAAAGTATGTATCTACTTCCGACTCCCTTAATTGGGCAACAAGCTTCATGTAACGAGCAGGATCAAACTGACTTAACCCACGGGCCCCCTGTGTCTCACCAACGGGCTGTGCACGTTCCTCCTGCTTAGTTAAACGAACAAGTTCTAGCTCATGTAAACCTAGCAAACGCGTTTCGTGTTCTTGACGCTTAATTTGCAAGTCTAATTCTTTTAATTTTAGTGCCACCTTAGGATCAAACTCATGGGCGGGTGGTACAGATTATTCGGTCAAAATACCAAGAGAGATCATCACAGACAAGATTTTATTTTAGATATCAGCTTTTAATGCTGAAGATGAAATGGATATTTTAAAGCTCTCTGCAATTTGCAGTAACTCTTTTTTTTTTGAAACGATCTAACTGCTCCACAGATGGAGAGTTAATAAAAGCTTCAACCTCACTCTACATATTCCCTCCCCCACCAAAATAGTTTGATGTATGGCTAGATAAGAGAAAAAAAAAGAATTAGATTTTTACTCACCATTTTTACTTTCCCATTTCATTTCCGCGATCAAAGAATTATTAATTTTTAAAGACGAGCACCAATTATGTTACATGCCACTTAGCAGCTGCACCTTTTGCTCTAATGAGCGGGGAGCGAGAGAGAGAGAGAGAGAGAGAGAGAGAGAAAAAAGAAAACAAAGAAAACGTACGCACACACTCCACTCACATTAACACACTTGTTAAACCACTCTTACGTTCTAACACGTAACATGCTCTAAAACTTCCTGGTATACGACTGCGTTGACCTTGGACCTCAGAAAACACAGTGGACCAACACCAGCAGATGACATGGCACCCCAAACCATCACTGACTGTGAAAACTTTACACTGAACCTCAAGCAACGTGGATTGTGTGCCTTTCCTCTCTTCCTCCAGACTCTGGGACCCTGATTTCCAAAGGAAATGCAAAATTTTTACTTTCATCAGAGAACATAACTTTGGACCATTCAGCAGCAGTCCAGTCCTTTTTTGTCTTTAGCCCAGGCGATATGCTTCTGATGCTGTCTGTTGTTCAAGAGTGGCTTGACACAAGGAATGCGACCGCTGAAACCCATGTCTTGCATACGTCTGTGCGTAGTGGTTCTTGAAGCACTGACTCCAGCTGCAGTCCACTCTTTGTGAATCTCCCCCACATTTTTGAATGGGTTTTGTTTCACAATCCTCTCCAGGGTGCGGTTATCCCTATTGCTTGTAGACTTTTTTCTACCACATATTTTCCTTCCCTTTGCCTCTCTATTAATGTGCTTGAACACAGAGCTCTGTGAACAGCCAGCTTCTTTTGCAATGACCTTTTGTGTCTTGCCCTCCTTGTGCAAGGTGTCAATAGTCGTCTTTTGGACAACTGTCAAGTCAGCAGTCTTCCCTGTGATTGTGTAGCCTGCAGATCTAGACTGAGAGAACATTTAAAGGCCTTTGCAGGTGTTTTGAGTTAATTAGCTGAATAGAGTGTGGCACCAGGTGTCTTCAATATTGAACCTTTTCACAATATTCAAATTTTCTGAGAAACTGAATTTGGGATTTTCTTAGTTGTCAGTTATAATCATCAAAATTAAAAGAAATAAACATTTGAAATATATCAGTCTGTGTGTAATGAATGAATATAATATACAAGTTTCACTTTTTGAATGGAACAAGTGAAATAAATCAACTTTTTGATGATATTCTAATTATATGACCTGCACCTGTAAGGACAAATGACACTGAAGCAGTTCAGATCAGCATTATTTTAATCTCCCAACTAGAGGGCAACTATGCATATAAATTCACTGAGGTCCCCTAGAGTCTTTACAAGGCACTCTTGGAAAAAAAAGAAAAGAAAAAAAAAAGAACCAGCATCTGATTTGGGTTTTTGACATTTTTATTAGTTGTAAGAATCATTAACAGCTTTTTATGAGGAAACATATCATATCTGACTGCTTTTGATGTGTTTGGAAAAATTATGCATAAAATAAAAATAACACGATAGGTTTGTGGATTCAGCACCATGGACAGCAGCTTTCAGACAAACTTCAGCATCATTGATGACAGTTCAACATGAGTTTATCTGCTTCTTTCTTTTCACTTTGACTTTGAGCATAATAACATCTGCATTAAAATAATGGCTGTAATTATCAAAAATTTGGCCAAAGTTTTCATTCCTCCAGATTTCATTCTTAGTTTTTGAACAAACAGGAGGTGAGTTAATCAGTGTAATTTAAAATGAATCAACCAGAACACAAGAGAATAAATGTATGTTCTCTATCAACCACCACACAATAGTGCATAAAACTAATTTTAATGAAACAAGGAAATGTAATGTTTAGTAGAACTGTAACATTACCTCAGATTCGCCACTAGATGGAGCCAGAGGTTTCAATAAGACAGCTGGTTTTGCGTTTACTGTAGGCGCTTCAAAACTAATAACAAATGCAATGAGGAACAGGAAACAAACACTATCAGTAGAGAGATTCATTAGAGGGTCGACTGCACAGTTTACAAGAACAAAAAAAATAAATAAATAAATAAATGATACTGTCATTTTGTGTTTACAATCTGACCAACTTCTCAGACTTTATTCTTTCAGACTAAAACACATGCAGTGTCTTTATTGTATATCCTTAACAAGCAATATCCCTAAATAAATTTGACAAAATAAAAGTCTTCATCCAGTGTCGTATATTCTGAATATGTACAAATCTAGTCTGATATATTGTTTGAATTTAATCATTTTGATACTTTAGCACGTCAAAATATGGTGTTTAATATAATAATGTATATACTGTATAATTATAAACTTCGATAATTTATTTTAGTCAGGTTGTTTGAGTTTAAGATAATGTGAGATTCACGAGATTCACGAGCGACCGTTTGTTAAACCACTGCTCCAAAAAATACCATATAAATCGTCCATATGTTTCGTGGTGTGTCATTGCAGGTCTTCTGAAGTCATAAAATAGGTCCGTGTGAGAAACAGATCCAAATGTAACTCATTACTCAATGAAAATCTTGTTCTAGCTGATCTGCCTGTTCACTCATTCGAAGATTCACCCGCGAACTTTGTTTTATTCAAACGGACGGACAGCGCCATATAAGGAGAAAAGGGGAGTCGAAACTGCGCTTAAACCTCATTGGCTCTCTCGCGTGAGGTGTCGTTCCATATTTGAATACTTACGATCTAAATAAGAACTGAAGGTTCTGTGTGCCATAGCCATAGTGCATCACAGTCTGACACAAAAACAGTTCAAAACCCGTCTGTTTGATTTTCCTGTTTCAAGTACTGATGTATTATTTCAGGTCTTATTTCAGGAGAGATTCCAGTGCGACTGAGAGCAAAAGACACTGAAAGATTCGAAATTTAATAATGCATTCTTACTTATTTATAACATTTGGTTGTACTTGTTAGCAAAAACAATTCTGAGCTCCCGTCAAGTAAAAAAATCAGATATCTACAATAGAAACTTAGAGAAAGAACTATTTATAATGATATTTATTTTTCAAATGTTCCACACAATTACATCTTTATTACGGAGTGGAAAATTTGTTAACAGTGGGTACTTTCTAGAACAATTTCCTGTTTTTACCACACATGCAGAGGCTGAAGGGCTTTGGTTTGACCCAAAGAACTTAAACACACACAAGAAAGAAAAGAAAACCACAAGAGCAGCACATGTTGTTGATGATCTTTATCACACTGACCACAGTAATAAACAACCCTGCAAACACAAAGCACTGAGACATTTACAAGAAAGTCACTTTACATAGTAAACATAGAATACAAATAAGATAAAATAAAAACTGAGTTAAAGAGCTTTTTTTTCTTTCTGAAATTAAACACCTTGATTAAACAAATAACAAAAACTTATTTTTTACTTAAAATATTCTTGTAAACATTCAAATTTGCTGTCTGATGATGATCAAACCCATAATATTCCAACATCAGAAACTGACATTACACATTCAGTAATTATGTTACGTTATGTTCTGTTAAAGAAATATTTGCATGAATTGTATGTTAGTGTCTGTAAATGTACTAAATGCACTATAGTGACATTTAAAGTATTTTTAACAGGACATTTTCTTCCATTGATTTTGTGGGCTCATTGTTTTGATTTTGTTTGATCATAAACATCAGTCTTTTTCTTAATTCATTATTTCAGTAAATGTTGCAGGTGAATCACTGAATGAGCAGCTCTTAGTCTTTATTTTCTTCTCTTCACAATAAATGTTCATCTTCTGTCTGTCTGTTTTCAATCTCATGTGTCTCACTGTGGGTTTCCTGAATAAAGCTGTTTAACCTTCACACTCAAACTAAACTGAGACCCTGAACCTACACCAGTTTTCTGTGGCTTTGAGCTGGACGGAAAAACGACTTGATCATCACACAAATACAAAAACACCTCCAGCATTTGTGAGAAACTTTGAGACAGAAAACAGCAAATATATCATATCAAGTCTCTGAATATCACAATAATAACAAATTATTTGAAATTTGCAAATACTTTTTATTTGCATGCACTGTGAATATCTAGATCAGGCATGAGAATAATAAAAAATATATAATTATTATTCTGACCCAGATATTCTCCTTTGCCGAAAGTACAAAAGTTTATCATTATCTTTCATGATGATAATTCGATTTTATATTGTATTACTGGATGTTTCTCCGATAATTTGAAAACTAGATTCAGTCATCGTCTATCTATGTTAAAGCTGTTAATGAGAGTCGGTGCCATACAATGACAGTATAATATATGATTCTATTATTAAACTTATATCAGAAAAATGACTAAGAGCAAGAAATGTCTTTTGCATGTAAAAATCTAAATATTCAGAAAGATGAGAAAGAGACAACAGTCATTTGAACAGCTTTAAGAGCTGCTATTAAAGAGTCTTTATTAACTGTTAAATGCTGCTGTGTGTCTATATGTGGAGTGGAAACTTTACAGTATCTTCTAGAACTGTCACTCTAGGGGTTTTATTTCCTGTTTTTATCACACCCTCACATAAACTGACACGACAAACTATTTTAAACATGTGAAAGAAGCAACATGAGCAGCAGCGGAAACTTTAAAGTGTATCATGATTCACAAACTGAACTGAACAACCCTCATCAAACCCAACAACTGCTCAACACTAAATTATGAATTATAGTAATATACATATATATATATATATATATATATATATATATATATATATATATATATATATATATATAGTCTGTTAACTATATACCATAGTCTGTTTTTAAAAAAAAATATTGGTGTAATGTGTGATGATCTGTTATAAGTGAGTTAGTTAAGTGTCAGGACTCGGGTATGATCTGTCCTTCTTTTCTTCCTTATTTTTTACTTTGTTTATTTTTTTTCGTTTCTGCTCATTTTTCTACCCTTGTATTCGTTTTGTTTCCATTTTTTTTCTCTCTTTGATTTTTAATTTATTTTCTCTGGTTTTTCTTCCCTTCGCTCTAGCGCCAGCTGATCTCCCTCAGCAATCTAGTCTGCGGCTTGTCTGACGCACCTGTTCCCTCTATCTCGTTACTCACCCTATTTATTCTGCTTGACTTTCACTCCTCCTTGTCAGTGTGTTCTGTGATGTTTGGGCGTTTTGGCTTCGGTCCTGTTCCTGTTCCTCTTTTCTGTCAGTTACGCTCGGTGGTTTGTCTGCCCGGTTGGTGTCCACTTGCACCTTAATACATTGCCTCCAGCCAGATCGTTCCCTAAGATGAAATTACACTTCAACTGGTAGTTTAAAAACACATACTCCCACGTTTACTAAGTCACAGTGACCAGCTCTGATTTCAGGAACATGGATTATGAACAGGAAACTTTAATACACCCTAGCTCAATTCAACGAACTAATATATCAGTCCCGTGTACGTGTCTGGGATAGTGGAAGCACATTTCGTGAATAAATTAGCTGGGCGGCACCAGTGCGCACAGAATAGAAACTAAATCCACTCATCAGGAAAGGTTTAAACAACTCTGTCCAGGGTGAAAAGTCTTTCGGCCATAAATGTGAAAACACCCTTTAGCTTTATCAGCCGCATTTCGCGCCAGCTTTTGTTTCCACCCCGCCTTGCAGTCTGCACTTAAAATAACTGGGTCATCAAGACAGGAAGAAACACGAGCTGTTTGGATTCGGTGGGTCTAAACATATTCTACCCGGGCGCGCGCTCAACGAGCCAATCAGACTGTTAAAGAATGCACGCCCGCAGAATTTCTCTCAGTATATGCTCTAACGTTTTGACTTGGACAGGGCATGGGAAAAACAGTACGGTGAGTCAGCACGTACTCATCAGCAAATACGCAACTTCGGACAAGAAGTAGAAAACCTTCTGTTTTATTTAGGAGTAACACTAAATTTTCAGGGAGGCAACCCTTAAAGTCCTCCAGTAATATTAACGCCTGAAGGCGCATCAAACGTTGTAGCTTCGGAACGCAACACACCACTTCTCTAACATGCCTTTTATCATGGCGCAAATTATCTTAAAGTATGTATCTACTTCCGACTCCCTTAATTGGGCAACAAGCTTATGTAACGAGCAGGATCCAAACGGACTTAACCACGGGCACCCCTGTGTCTCACCAAAGGGCTGTGCACGTTCCTCCTGCTTAGTTAAACGAACAAGTTCTAGCTCATGTAAACCTAGCAAACGCGTTTCGTGTTTCTTGACGCTTAATTTGCAAGTCTAATTCTTTTTAATTTTAGTGCCACCTTAGGATCCAACTCATGGGGGGGTGGTACAGATTATTCGGTCAAAATACCAAGAGAGCTCATCACAGACAAGATTTTATTTTAGATATACAGCTTTTAATGCTGAAGATGAAAATGGATATTTTAAAGCTCTCTGCAATTTGCCAGTAACTCTTTTTTTTTTTTTGAAACGATCTAACTGCTCCACAGATGGAGAGTTAATAAAAGCTTCAACCTCAACTCTACATATTCCCTCCCCACCCCAAAATAGTTTGATGTATGGCTAGATAAGAGACTAAAAAAAAGAATTTAGATTTTTACTCACCATTTTTACTTTCCCATTTCCTTTCCGCGATCAAAGAATTATTAATTTTTAAAGACGAGCACCAATTATGTACATGCCACTTAGCAGCTGCATACCTGTTGCTCTAATGAGCGGGGAGCGAGAGAGAGAGAGAGAGAGAGAGAGAGAGAAAAGAAAACAAAGAAAACGTACGCACACACTCCACTCACATTAACACACTTGTTAAACCACTCTTACGTTCTAACACGTAACATGCTCTAAAACTTCCTGGTATACGACTGCGTTGACCTTGGACCTCAGAAAACACAGTGGACCAACACCAGCAGATGACATGGCACCCCAAACCATCACTGACTGTGAAAACTTTACACTGAACCTCAAGCAACGTGGGATTGTGTGCCTTTCCTCTCTTCCTCCAGACTCTGGGACCCTGATTTCCAAAGGAAATGCAAAAATTTACTTTCATCAGAGAACATAAACTTTGGACCATTCAGCAGCAGTCCAGTCCTTTTTTGTCTTTAGCCCAGGCGAGAAGCTTTCTGATGCTGTCTGTTGTTCAAGAGTGGCTTGACACAAGGAATGCGACAGCTGAGACCCATGTCTTGCATACGTCTGTGCGTAGTGGTTCTTGAAGCACTGACTCCAGCTTTGCAGTCCACTCTTTGTGAATCTCCCCCACATTTTTGAATGGGTTTTGTTTCACAATCCTCTCCAGGGTGCGGTTATCCCTATTGCTTGTAGACTTTTTTCTACCACATATTTTCCTTCCCTTTGCCTCTCTATTAATGTGCTTGAACACAGAGCTCTGTGAACAGACCAGCGCTTTCTTTTGCAATGACCTTTTGTGTCTTGCCCCTCCTTGTGCAAGGTGTCAATGGTCGTCTTTTGGACAACTGTCAAGTCAGCAGTCTTCCCTGTGATTGTGTAGCCTGCAGATCTAGACTGAGAGAACATTTAAAAGCCTTTGCAGGTGTTTTGAGTTAATTAGCTGAATAGAGTGTGGCACCAGGTGTCTTCAATATTGAACCTTTTCACAATATTCAAATTTTCTGAGAAACTGAATTTGGGATTTTCTTAGTTGTCAGTTATAATCATCAAAATTAAAAGAAATAACATTTGAAATATATCAGTCTGTGTGTAAATGAATGAATATAATATACAAGTTTCACTTTTTGAATGGAATAAGTGAAATAAATCAACTTTTTGATGATATTCTAATTATATGACCTGCACCTGTAAGGACAAATGACACTGAAGCAGTTCAGATCAGCATTATTTTAATCTCCCACTAGAGGGCAACTATGCATATAAATTCACTGAGGTCCCCTAGAGTCTTTACAAGGCACTCTTGGAAAAAAAAGAAAAGAAAAAAAAAGAACCAGCATCTGATTTGGGTTTTTGACATTTTTATTAGTTGTAAGAAACATTAACAGCTTTTTATGAGGAAACATACCATATATGACTGCTTTTGATGTGTTTGGAAAAATTATGCATAAAATAAAAATAACACTAGGTTTGTGGATTCAGCACCATGGACAGCAGCTTTCAGACAAACTTCAGCATCATTGATGACAGTTCAACATGAGTTTATCTGTTTCTTTCTTTTCACTTTGACTTTGAGCATAATAACATCTGCATTAAAATAATGGCTGTAATTATCAAATATTTGGCCAAAGTTTCATTCCTCCAGATTCATTCTTAGTTTTTGAACAAACAGGAGGTGAGTTAATCAGTGTAATTTAAAATGAATCAAACCAGAACACAAGAAAATAAATGTATGTTCTCTATCAACCACCACACAATAGTGCATAAAACTAATTTTAATGAAACAAGGAAATGTAATGTTTAGTAGAACTGTAACATTACCTCAGATTCGCCACTAGATGGAGCCAGAGGTTTCAATAAGACAGCTGGTTTTGCGTTTACTGTAGGCGCTTCAAAACTAATAACAAATGCAATGAGGAACAGGAAACAAACACTATCAGTAGAGAGATTCATTAGAGGTCGACTGCACAGTTTACAAGAACAAAAAAAATAAATAAATAAATAAATGATACTGTCATTTTGTGTTTACAATCTGACAAGTTCTCAGACTTTATTCTTTCAGACTAAAACACATGCAGTATCTTTATTGTATACCCTTAACATGCAATATCCCTAAATAAATTTGACAAAATAAAAGTGTTCATCCAGTGTCATATATTCTGAATATGTACAAATCTAGTCTGATATATTGTTTGAAATTAATCATTTTGATACTTTAGCACGTTAGAGTATGGTGTTTAATATAATAATGTATATACTGTATAATTATAAACTTCGATAATTTATTTTAGTCATGTTGTTTGAGTTTAAGATAATGTGAGATTCACGAGATTCACGAGCGACCGTTTGTTAAACCACTGCTCCAAAAAATACCATATAAATCGTCCATATGTTTCGTGGTGTGTCATTGCAGGTCTTCTGAAGTCATAAAATAGGTCCGGGTGAGAAAACAGATCCAAATGTAACTCATTACTCAATAAAAATCCTGTTCTAGCTGATCTGCCTGTTCACTCATTCGAAGATTCACCCGCGAACTTTGTTTTATTCAAACGGACGGACAGCGCCATATAAGGAGAAAAGGGAGGAGTCGAAACTGCGCTTAAACCTCATTGGCTCTCTCGCGTGAGTGTCGTTCCATATTTGAATACTTACGATCTAAATAAGAACTGAAGGTTCTGTGTGCCATAGCCATAGTGCATCACAGTCTGACACAAAAACAGTTCAAAACCCGTCTGTTTGATTTCCTGTTTCAAGTACTGATGTATTATTTCAGGTATTATTTCAGGAGAGATTCCAGTGCGACTGAGAGCAAAAGACACTGAAAGATTCGAAATTTAATAATGCATTCTTACTTATTTATAACATTTGGTTGTACTTGTTAGCAAAAACAATTCTGAGCTCCCGTCAAGTAAAAAAAATCAGATATCTACAATAGAAACTTGGAGAAACACATTATATATAATGATTTTTATTTTTTAAATGTTCCACACAATTACAGCATCTTTATTACGGAGTGGGAAATGTGTTAACAGTGGGTACTTTAGAACAATTTCCTGTTTTTACCACACATGCAGAGGCTGAAGGGCTTTGGTTTGACCCAAAGAACTTAAACACACACAAGAAAAGATAAAAAAAACCACAAGAGCAGCACATGTTGATGATCTTTAGCACACTGACCACAGTATAAACAACCCTGCAAACACAAAGCACTGAGACATTTACAAGAAAGTCACTTTACATAGTAAACATAGAATAAACAAATAAGATAAAATAAAAACTGAGTTAAAGAGCTTTTTTTTCTTTCTGAAATTAAACACCTTGATTAAACAATAACAAAAAACTTATTTTTTACTTAAAATATTCTTGTAAACATTCAAAATTTGCTGTCTGATGATGATCAAAACCCATAATATCCCAATATCAGAAACTGACATTACACATTCAGTAATTATGTTACGTTATGTTCTGTTAAAGAAATATTTGCATGAATTGTATGTTAGTGTCTGTAAATGTACTAAATGCACTATAGTGACATTTAAAGTATGTTTAACAGACATTTTCTTCCATTGATTTGTTGGCTCATTGTTTTTATTTTGTTTGATCATAAACATCAGTCTTTTTCTTAATTCATTATTTCAGTAAATGTTGCAGGTGAATCACTGAATGAGCAGCTCTTAGTCTTTATTTTCTTCTCTTCACAATAAATGTTCATCTTCTGTCTGTCTGTTTTCAATCTCATGTGTCTCACTGTGGGTTTCCTGAATAAAGCTGTTTAACCCTTCACACTCAAACTAAACTGAGACCCTGAACCTACACCAGTTTTCTGTGGCTTTGAGCTGGACGGAAAAACGACCTGATCGTCATGCAAATACAAAAACACCTCCAGCATTTGTGAGAAACTTTGAGACAGAAAACATGAAACATATTTTCAAGTCTCTGAATATCACAATAATAACAAATTATTTGAAATTTGCAAATTAATACTTTTTATTTGCATGCACTGTGAATATCTAGATCAGGCATGAGAATAATAAAAAAATATATAATTATTATTCTGACCCAGATATTTTCCTTTGCCGAAAGTACAAACTTTTATCATTATCTTTCATTATGATAATTTGATTTTTTATATTGTATTACTGAATGTTTCTCTGATAATTTGAAAACTAGATTCAGTCATCGTCTATCTATGTTAAAGCTGTTAATGAGAGTCAGTGCCATACAATGACAATATAATATATGATTCTATTATAAAACTTATATCAGAAAAATGACTAAGAGCAAGAAATGTCTTTTGCATGTACAAATCTAAATATTCAGAAAGATGAGAAAGAGACAACAGTCATTTGAACAGCTTTAAGAGCTGCTATTAAAGAGTCTTTATTAACTGTTAAAAGCTGCTGTGTGTCTATATGTGGAGTGGAAACTTTACAGTATCTTCTAGAAGTGTCAGTCAAAGGGTTTTATTTCCTGTTTTTATCACACCCTCACATAAACTGACACGACAAACTATTTTAAACATGTGAAAGAAGCAACATGAGCAGCTGCAGAAACCTTAAAGTGTATCATGATTCACACACTGAACTGAACAATTTCTGCTCATTTTTCTACCCTTGTATTCGTTTTGTTTCCATTTTTTTTCTCTCTTTGATTTTTAATTTTCTCTGGTTTTTCTTCCCTTCGCTCTAGCGCCAGCTGATCTCCCTCAGCAATCTAGTCTGCGGCTTGTCTGACGCACCTGTTCCCTCTATCTCGTTACTCACCCTATTTATTCTGCTTGATTTCACTCCTCCTTGTCAGTGTGTTCTGTGATGTTTGGGCGTTTTGGCTTCGGTCCTGTCCTGTTCCTCTTTTCTGGTCAGTACGCTCGGTGGTTTGTCTGCCCGGTTGGTGTAACGTGTGCTTTGCCCTCAGAGGATTTCGGACTGCTCTTCTGGTTCTCTACCTGGACTGTTTTTGACCTTGTTGCTGCCCGCCGTTCTCAGCCCTGTCTGCACCTCGCTTGACCCCCCTGTCTGCCCGACCACTCTCCTGCCTACCGTTTTGGATTTGTTGCCCCTCCTCTCCTGGCGCTCACGGAGGCTGAGCGCATTACCGGCCCGCCGTGCAGTTGGAAGTTAAGACTGAGCCTTTTTCCCCGAGTTGGGGTTTTTGTGTTTTTTTGGTTTTTTTTTGACGTTAGGCCTTCGCCTTCCTTCCGTGAATAAAGTTACCATTTTTCAGCCTCATCCGCTCTTGGGTCCTTATCTGCCCTGACACCACACACTGACCAAGGATGGACCCAGCGGAGGGCTCAACTTGGCAGTCGGCTTTGGAGCATCAGGGAGCGATGTTGGGCCGTCACGAGATGGAACTGTCTTCCACCCGTCACTCTGTAGACACCTTGTCGGCTCAAATCGCGGGTTTGGTGGGTCGACTCGATCGTCTCACTCGGGAGGATTTCACTTCACCGCCCGCCGGGCCTCTCCCGACCACTTTCTCCTCTGAGCCGAGAGCGAATAACCCCCCCACGTATGCGGGTGAGCCTACTAGTTGTAAATCATTCCTTATTCAGTGCGAGGTGGTGGTGTTTTCTCTACAAGCTAGAACCTACGCATCAGAAGTCTCCAAGGTGGCCTATGTCATCTCCCTGCTCTCAGGTAGAGCACGTGATTGGGGTACTGCTGTATGGGAATCACAGGCCAGGTGCTGTTCTGATTTCAGTTCTTTTAAGGCGGAGATGATTAAGACTTTTGATCAGTCTGTTTTTGGCAAGGAGGCGTCCCGACTGTTAGCGCGTCTTCAACAGGGCAGACGTTCAGTGGCTGATTACTCAGTGCAGTTCCGCACCCTGGCCGCTACTTGTGGATGGAACACCGAGGCCCTTATCGCTCGTTTTTTAGAGGGTCTCAATGACTCAGTCAAAGATGAACTATATGCCCGCGAGGTTCCTGAACGGTTGGACGACGTAATCAGTCTGTCCCTCCGCATAGACGCCAGGAGAGAGCTACGCCGTCGAGTTCGAGCAGACTCCGAGCCAGTCACATTCGCCCCTCCATCCCAGAGTGCCGAAGAGTGTGAGCCTATGCAGGTGGATCGCTTGCGCCTCACGCCCAAGGAGAAACAGCGCCGCCTGTTGGAGGGCCTGTGCCTGTATTGTGCGGCTCAAGGACACCGAGCTGACTCCTGTCCTGCTAAGGCTGCTCGTTCACCACAGAGAGTTAATTTGAGTGGTACTGCCGTTTTCCCCACTCACAGGTCACGCACTCATCTATCTGTGTCTCTGTTCACTAAACACTCTTTGTTTAAGGCTTCAGCACTCGTTGATTCAGGAGCAGAGGGCAACTTCATTGACGAGGAATGGGCGCGCGCTCGGGATATACCCATCCAATCCCTGCAGTCACCTATAGTCGCTCATGGACTCGATGGCCAGCCACTTATGCAGATCTCTCGTATCACTGATTCGGTGAGTGTTCTTACCTCCGGGAACCACCGGGAGGACCTCAGGTTCCTAGTCTGTAATTCTCCGTCTGCCCCTTTGGTATTGGGTCATCCCTGGCTCGTTCGTCATGGGCCGAACATTAACTGGGCAGACAATTTAGTTTTGTCATGGAGTCAATATTGCCACACACATTGCCTTCTGTCTGCTCTCTCCCCGGTCTCTGTTTCTGTTCCCCTACAGGAGGAGGAGGCGGACCTTTCTCGAGTTCCTGCTTGTTACCATGATCTGCGGACGGTCTTCAGCAGGTCCCGGGCTGTATCTCTTCCTCCTCACCGACCGTATGATTGTGCCATCGATCTCCTCCCTGGTGCTTCTCCGCCTCGCGGACGGCTGTACTCTCTCTCCGCGCCCGAGCGCGAAGCGCGAGAGAAGCGATGGAGAAGTATTTAAGTGATTCTCTGGCAGCTGGTATTATTCGTCGTCCCTCTTCTTCTCCGGCCGGAGCGGGGTTCTTTTTCGTGAAGAAGAAGGATGGCTCTGTGCGCCCCTGCATAGATTATCGAGGGTTGAATGACATCACAGTTAAGAACCGGTACCCTCTGTCGTTGATGTCATCGGCCTTCGATCTCTTGCAGGGGGCCGAGTTCTTCACGAAAATGGATCTTCGCAATGCTTACCATCTAGTGCGGATCAGGGAGGGGGACGAATGGAAGACCGCGTTTAACACGCCTCGTGGGCACTTTGAATATCGGGTTCTTCCCTTCGGCTTATCCAACGCCCCAGCTGTCTTTCAAGCACTTGTCAACGACGTGCTGAGGGACATGATCGACAGATTCGTTTTCGTTTATTTGGATGACATCCTAATTTTCTCTTCTTCTTTTCAGGATCATGTCCAGCACGTCCGACAGGTGCTTCAGCGGCTGTTAGAGAATCAGCTGTTCGTTAAGGCGGAGAAGTGCGAGTTCCACGTTCAGTCAGTTTCGTTCTTGGGACACATCATCTCGGTGGGGGGGATTCGCATGGACCCTGCGAAGGTGAGGGCCGTCTCCGAATGGCCGGCACCTGATTCCCGTAAGGCGTTACAGCGGTTCCTGGGTTTCGCCAATTTTTATAGGCGATTCATCAGGAACTTCGGGCAGGTGGCGGCCCCTCTGACCGCGCTAACCTCCACCAAAGTCAACTTCTGTTGGTCAGCGGACGCCCAGGCGGCGTTCAATGAATTAAAACGTAGATTCACCTCAGCCCCCATCCTGGTGACTCCTGATCCTTCCCGGCAGTTCGTGGTGGAGGTGGATGCGTCAGAGGTCGGTGTCGGTGCCGTGCTCTCCCAGGTATCCTCCTTAGATAACAAACTGCATCCTTGTGCTTTTTTTTCACACCGTTTGTCTCCCGCAGAACGAAACTACGACATCGGTGATCGCGAGTTGTTGGCGGTTCGACTGGCTTTGGGGGAGTGGCGTCACTGGCTGGAGGGAGCGGCCGTTCCATTTCTGGTGTGGACTGACCACAAAAACCTGGAGTACATTCGGTCTGCACGCCGGCTTAACGCCAGACAGGCTCGGTGGGCGCTCTTCTTTGGGCGCTTCGACTTCACCCTCTCTTACCGACCCGGGTCCAAGAACGTTAAACCCGACGCGCTGTCGCGTCTTTTCGCTTCTCCTGGCGATCCGCCCCCCGACACTATAGTACCTCCGGGGTGCGTGCTGGGGGCGCTTACCTGGGGAATCGAGAAGCTCGTCAGACGAGCGCAGGAGGGAGGAGGGGGGTGCCAGCGGGGTGTCCCACGGGTCTTCGTGAGTCAGTTCGCTCCGCCGTTCTCCAGTGGGGTCACTCCTCCAGGATCATGTGCCATCCAGGAGTGAGGAGGTCGCTGGCTGCCATCCGCCAGCGGTTTTGGTGGCCTGCCATGGCGGAGGACGTACGCCGGTTCGTGGGGGCGTGTCCGGTCTGTGCTCAAAAATAAATCTTCTAATTCTCCTCCCGCTGGTCTGTTAATGCCGCTTCCCATCCCATCCCGCCCCTGGTCCCATATTGCCCTGGATTTCGTGGTTGGACTCCCTCCATCCAGTGGCAATACTGTGGTTCTCACCGTAGTGGACCGCTTTTCCAAAGCGGTCCACTTCGTTCCCCTTCCTAAACTCCCCTCGGCTAAGGAAACGGCCCGGGTGGTCATTGATCACGTCTTCCGGATTCACGGCCTTCCGGAGGACGTGGTTTCTGACAGGGGGCCCCAGTTCGTTTCGCATTTTTGGAGGGAGTTCTGTCGACAGATTGGAGCCTCCGCGAGTCTGTCGTCAGGCTTTCATCCACAGACCAACGGCCAGACCGAGCGTGCCAACCAGGATCTCGGTCGGATGCTTCGCTGCCTGGCATCCCATAACCCCTCCTCCTGGAGTGATCAACTCACGTGGGCAGAATATGCTCACAACTCGTTACCGGTGTCGTCTACAGGTATGTCCCCGTTCATGTGTAGCCTGGGTTATCAGCCTCCTCTGTTTTCTTCCCAGGGCTCCGAGGCAGCTGTCCCCTCAGTTCAGGCTTTTGTTCAGCGCTGTCGCCGCACCTGGAGGAGGGCCAGGGAGGCGCTTATCCGAGCTAGGGGACGCGTTAAGACTGCCGCAGACCGCCACCGTAGGTTGACGCCTCATTATGTCTGCGGACAACGCGTATGGCTCTCCACCAAGGATTTGCCACTGAGGGTCCCATCGCGAAAGTTGGCACCTAAGTTCGTTGGACCATACCTTATTTCCAAAGTCGTCAACCCGGTGACGGTCTGTCTCCGGTTGCCCAATTCTCTTCGTCGTGTGCACCCTGTCTTCCATGTGTCCAAAGTTAAACCTGTCTTGCGTTCTCCCCATTCCCCTACTGTGTCTTCCCCTGTCGCTCCCCCCCCTCCTGTTATGGTTGACGGTTCTCCTGCGTATAGGGTTAGGAGAATCTTAGACTCCAGACGTCGTGGGCGGGGACATCAGTACCTAGTGGACTGGGAGGGGTACGGTCCGGAGGAGAGATGTTGGGTCCCAGCTCGGGACGTCCTGGACCGCTCGCTCATTGACCAGTTTCACCAACGCGGTCCTTCTTCCTCGGGGGCGCCGGGAGGCGCTCCTGGGGGAGGGGGTACTGTCAGGACTCGGGTATGATCTGTCCTTCTTTTCTTCCTTTTTTTTTACTTTGTTTATTTTTTTTTCGTTTCTGCTCATTTTTCTACCCTTGTATTCGTTTTGTTTCCATTTTTTTTCTCTCTTTGATTTTTAATTTATTTTCTCTGGTTTTTTCTTCCCTTCGCTCTAGCGCCAGCTGATCTCCCTCAGCAATCTAGTCTGCGGCTTGTCTGACGCACCTGTTCCCTCTATCTCGTTACTCACCCTATTTATTCTGCTTGATTTCACTCCTCCTTGTCAGTGTGTTCTGTGATGTTTGGGCGTTTTGGCTTCGGTCCTGTCCTGTTCCTCTTTTCTGGTCAGTACGCTCGGTGGTTTGTCTGCCCGGTTGGTGTAACGTGTGCTTTGCCCTCAGAGGATTTCGGACTGCTCTTCTGGTTCTCTACCTGGACTGTTTTTGACCTTGTTGCTGCCCGCCGTTCTCAGCCCTGTCTGCACCTCGCTTGACCCCCCTGTCTGCCCGACCACTCTCCTGCCTACCGTTTTGGATTTGTTGCCCCTCCTCTCCTGGCGCTCACGGAGTCTGAGCGCATTACCGGCCCGCCGTGCAGTTGGAAGTTAAGACTGAGCCTTTTTCCCCGAGTTTGGGGTTTTTGTGTTTTTTTTTTTGGTTTTTTTTTTTTGACGTTAGGCCTTCGCCTTCCTTCCGTGAATAAAGTTACCATTTTTCAGCCTCATCCGCTCTTGGGTCCTTATCTGCCCTGACAGTTAAGTGTCATGTGGTGAATTTGATCGTGGCATAATCAGAGTGAATCTCATTCTTACTGAATCTGACTGTAGCGTCACTGAGAGATTCTTCATGCTTCTGGAAACTGACAGCAGCGTACAGGAGCTCATCAGAGGGGATTGTGGGTAAATCATCATGATTCTTCATTTGAGCTGATCCAGGATCTGAGAGAGAATCACGTCTGCTGTCTGCACATGATGACTGAATGAAGATAAAATATATCTTAGTGAGAAAACATCTTATTAGCACAATATATGTACAAACACACACACACACACACACACACAGTGTAACTTACTATTGCATTTTTCTTCCTCTTTCTCTTGTCTGATGTTGAGATTCTTCCTAATTACCCAAAACAAAAGACAAACTGGAGATGTTCAGCACCATCTGAGACAGAAACTTATTCAGTGAGTGAGAGTCTGAAGAAGATTGTTTCTACAGATAATAAATGACCAAACCTTTTCTCTTGTGTCTTAATTTGCACACAGTCAGAGTGAATCCACTGATCAGCAGCAGAATCACACTCACACTAATAATGATGATCACATAGAAATCTGGAAAACACAGGAACATTGTGTTATTGTCTACATCTACAACAATGCAGTGCATTTAAAAAGCAGACAATATATCCATGCTAACAAATACATGTATCTGACAGAGAAGCAAAAGTCAGCCATACACAAAACAATCTTTTTTATTTAAATGTGCATAATTTGAATCATCATTAAACATTTTAAACACCTAGAGATGTTATCTCTGTGCAGTACCTCTTCTACATATTTGACTCGCTTGCTCTCTTCCTCTTATTTCTCTCCTCTGAACAAACATATTCAGATGCAGAAACCTTCCTCACCCTCGTTCATGATGACGATCATATGAGTGTAAAGATAATTGAGCTCTGTTTCTAATGTCACTGCACACCAGTATTTCCCAGCATCCTCTGCTGTCAGTCCAGTGATGGTCCCAGTGAAGACACCTGCAGTGACGTCATCATTCAGAGTCAATCTGCCAGTCTTGGTCTCTTTCTCTTCTCTCACAGTCTCACTGAGAGGATTTCTGTCTCTAGTGGAGCACTTCCCCTTACAGAGAGACTTTGGCTTTGATTTATAGATTGAATCATAAGGGCAGATGATCTCAACAGATTCTCCTTCATGTGTCACTACTGGAGCCACTAAAAACAATCAAACACAGACATTTAACACAAATGATAATGAATATAATATTTTTACTACAGTGAAATCTTCTGAATGGACTCACTGATGAGGTTGAGCTGAATTTTAGTGTTCAGGGAGATGAAAGTCAGATATGTGTCTCTGGTTTCTGCTCCACACCAGTAAACTCCAGCATCTCTCACACTCACATTACTGATGCTCACTGTAACAACTCTCTCTTCATTTCTCTCTGATGAACCACTCATTTCTCTCACTTTATATGAGATGATGGTTTGGCAGATGTGATTATCTTCCTCTTTGCAGAAATGAACTTCATGTTCCTCTGGGATCTGACAGGTGATGTTGACTTCTTTACCAAGATACACAGATTCAGTCACACTCTTTGGATATTCGGGATCTATAAACCAACAGAAATTACAGAGAAATCAGAACAAATACTTATATATATATAAGACAAAGTACCTGAGTTTACTCACCATGTCTGATGCTCAGCTGTAGTTGAGTGAAGCTCTCAGTATAGTCAGATACTTTCACTCCACACCTGTATGTTCCTGCATCTGCAGCTTTCAGCTCTCTAAAAAACACCATCAAGACTCCTGCTCTGGTGTCGTCATATAAAGAAACATCTCCATTCTCCATCCATTCACCCTGAACTCCTGGATTCTTCCTCTCTGAACATCCGTCTGATTCTTTACAGATGTATTTTGGTTTGGTTTTGTATTGAGGATGTTCACACTTGATCATCAAACGACCTCCTGAGGAGCCGCTCACTCTAGACACGCCCACTTTAGCTGTCAATCACAAATATCATTAAATCTGTTGCAATCATAGAATGTTTTGTACCAGATTTCATTGAGAGTTTGTTCTACTCACTCATAACATGTATATGAACAGTTTTAATAATGGAGTAACTGTACGAGTCTCCGCTGATCCAAACTCCACATAAATAAACTCCTCCATCATCTGGTGTCACAGCAGTGATTCTCACACTGAAGATGTTTTTATGTTTGTCATCAGAAATATTGAATTTTTCCTCCTCATTCCTTGTGCTGTAAATCATCTCAATTGTGTATTTTTCTTCTTTGAATATGATCTTTACATCATTAATATGATTGTATGAATATTCACAGCTGAAATTGGCAGTTTCTCCAATATTCACCATCACTCTCTTTGACACTTTACAGCATTCATCTGTAATTCACATAATATTTTCTATATATAAAAGTTTTGAAATCATCAGTAGTTTTGATATTTTTTTTTTTTTTACTGACCTTCTTCCACATTCAAAGTCATTTCGATGGACCAGTGGCTATTAATCTCAATCCTGTAACTTCCAGCATCTTGCATGTCTAGTTCTCGAATGTAGATCATGAGGCCTCCATATTCATTGGAAAATAAAGTGAATCTTCCTTCATTAATCCATTTATCATGCTTCTTATGATTTATTATTATTCTCCACTCAGGTAATTTGACCATATATTTAACTATTTCACTGAACCAAAGTTTCCCAGAATCCACAAGAACACTTCCTCCAGAATATCCCGTGACGCTAAAGCATCTCACTGCAGCTGTCAATCAGATTGATACTGTGATCAGAAAGCTGATGAACAGAAAACAGCATCATTACTGCAGTGATGAAAGAGAAAAGCTCTGACCTGAGATCAGGTAGAAAGTGAGGAAGATGAGGAGGATCTTCATTGTGAGTTGAGTTTAGTCTTCTTTCTGCTGAATGATCTCTGTGTGAATCTCTCTGTCTCTACATCTGTCTGCCTTAGTTACTTCCTCTTTATTCAGCTCTTTATCAGTAATGAGCAGCTTTACTGCCTCCTGCCACCATCACCACTGACTGAACATAACATTAATCACACTGAAAGAGCGCCACCTAGCGGAGGTACACTGTCTGATACTCAGACCTCTCACAGGTTTCATGTTCTCATGTATATAAGGACAAATGACACTGAAGCAGTTTAGATCAGCATCAGCATTATTTTAATCTCCCACTAGAGGGCAACTGTGCATATAAGTTCACTGAGGTCTTCTAGAGTCTGTACAAGGCACTCTTGGAAATTAACAACAAAAAAAGAAAAAGCATCTGATTTGGGTTTTTGACATTTTTATTAGTTGTAAGAATCATCAACAGCTTTTTATGAGGAAACATATCATATCCGACTGCTTTTGATGTGTTTGGAAAAATTATGCATAAAATAATAAAAACATGATAGGTTTGTGGATTCAGCACCATGGACAGCAGCTTTCAGACAAACTTCAGCATCACTGATGACATTTCAACATGAGTTTATCTGCTTCTTTCTTTTCACTTTGACTTTGAGCATAATAACATCTGCATTAAAATAATGGCTGTAATTATCAAAAATTTGGCCAAAGTTTTATTCCTCCAGATTCATTCTTAGTTTCTGAACAAACAGGAGGCGAGTAAATCAGTGTCATTTATAATAAATCAAACCAGAACACAAGAAAATAAATGTATGTTCTCTATCAACCACCACACAATACTGCTTAAAACTAATTTTAATGAAACCAGGAAATGTAATGTTTAGTAGAACTGTAACATTACCTCAGATTGGCCACTAGATAGAGCCAGAGGTTTCAATAAGACAGCTGGTTTTGCGTTTACTGTAGGTGCTTCAAAACTAATAACAAATGCAATGAAGAACAGGAAACAAACACTATCAGTAGAGAGATTCAATAGAGGTCGTCTGCACAGTTTACAAGAACAAAAATAAAAATACCAATAAATGATACTGTCATTTTGTGTTTACAATCTGACCAAGTTCTCAGACATTATTCTTTCAGACTATAACAAATGCAGTGTCTTTATTGTATATCCTTAAAATGCACTATCCCTCAATAAATTTGACAAAATAAAAGTGTTCATCCAGTGTCATATATTCTGAATATGTACAAATCTAGTCTGATATTTTTTTTTTAAATTAATCATTTTGATATCTCAGCACGTCAGAATATGGTGTTTAATATAATAATGTATATACTGTATAATTATAAACTTCGATAATTTATTTTAGTCATGTTGTTTGAGTTTAAGATAATGTGAGATTCACGAGATTCACGAGCGACCGTTAGTTAAACCACTGCTCCAAAAAATACCATATAAATCGTCCATATGTTTCGTGGTGTGTCATTGCAGGTCTTCTGAAGTCATAAAATAGGTCCGGGTGAGAAACAGATCCGAATGTAACTCATTACTCAATGAAAATCCTGTTCTAGCTGATCTGCCTGTTCACTCATTTGACGATTCACCCGCGAACTTAGTTTTCATTCAACGGATGCGCAGCGCCATATAAGGAGAGAAGAACTGAACGATCTAAATAAGAACTGAAGCTTCTTAAAATAAACAGAGATACACAGCATTAGAGGCAGAAACAAATACGACTAATTTTGTGATCAGCTGTAGCTGCCATTAAGGAAAGTATTTTAATTACAGAACAGTTGAATTTTACGTGAATAATTCCAGTGCTGCCTAATGATCTAATCATCATCTACACAACGAAGTTATTCTACATGCAAACAATAGCATAATGACCTCTCCTAAACATTTCAGAAGACTTGAATAAAAGTTAATTAACATTTAAAGCCAAATGTGCAGCCAGCCTTGAACAATAAGCCCGATTTAATTATTTTCTTTACAAATGAATGAATAAATAAATAAATAAATAAATAAATAAATAAATTAATTAATAATAATAATAATAATAATAATAATAATAATAATAATAATAATAATAATAATAATCATGAATATTAAAGGGATAGTTCACCCAAAACTGAAAATGACCCCATGATTTACTCATCCTAGGTGTATATGTATATATGTGTATATGTATATTCTTTCAGATGAATACAATCAGAGTTAGCTTTATAATGACAGTGAATGGGGCTTGAGATTCAATAGTCCAATAGAATTTTCATTTTTGGAATTTTCATTTTTGGGTGAAATTTCCCAAAAGATCCAGCGCTTCAACCAGGTCAGTCAGGGTCTATATATAGTATAAGATTTTCATTTTTCATATATTACACCAATTAATATAATTATTTTATGGTGGAAAGTCTGTCTTTACTGGCACTGAAAACCCATTTCCTGTTTTTATCACACCTGCAGGTGGCTGAAGGACATCTTGGTTTGACCGAAAGAATATAAAACCACAGGCTTACTGCTTAGTCTCATGAGTCTCACTGTGGGTTTCCTGAATAAGTCTGTTTTAAACGTTCACAAACCTGAGACGCTGAACCTTCAACGGTGTTCCGTGGTTTTGAGCTGGATGTAAAAAAAAAAAAACAGTTTACCATGCAAACACACACACACACACACACACACACACACACACACACACACACACACACACACACACACACACACACACACACACACACACACACACACCAACAGCGTTTACAAGAAAAAAAAAAAAAAACAATTATCAGATTAAATATGTCACTAACTGGCTTTGAATTTCCCAATAACAATAAATAATTTAGACCTCTAATTACTTTTATATGGTTTTTATGTGAAAAATCAGTCCTGATACAAATTTGCAAAATACAATTTTTAAAATGATTCCAATCAGATTTCAGACTTTATCATCTCTGAACAGTAAGCAAGAAAAGATATATATATATATATGACTAGTAAAGTCTTAAAAAAAGAACTAACACCAACAGAACAAGAATGAACTGATGAACTGAAAAACATCAGCAAAAGAAAAGCTTTTTTTAGTAGTTTTCAATGTTCTAAAATAATAAAGTTATTTAAAAAGTTATTTATTATAATCCGTATGTAACTAGTATCTCTTACATGTACAAATCTAAAGCAGTTCAAAGATAATTGATATTTAGAGAGTTTAGAAAGAGGAAACATTTTAATCATTTTAACAGTTGTACAAATGATGATTCTCCAGCTTCATGTGTCTCATCATAAAAGTTTGTTCAACTCGTGTCTGTTTAAGAGCTGCTAATAAAAAGTGACTTTATTAAATATATATACAGTATGTGTCAAAAGATTTGGAGTGGAAACTTTATAGTATCTTCTAGAAGTGTCAGTCAAGGGGTTTATTTCCTGTCTTCATAACACCCTCACATAAACTGACATGACAAACTATTTTAAACACCTGAAAGAAGCAACATGAGTAGCAGCGGAAACTTGTCTCATGATTCACAAACTGAACTAAACAACCCTCATCAAACCCAACAACTGTCAACACTAAATTATGGATTATGAAGAGATTTTAATAAAAGAGTGTAAGCAGAAAAAAAAACAACCTTAAAAGCCTATTTTTACTGTTGTAATGTATTATGACCTGTGATCTGTTATAAGTGAGTTAGTTGAGTGTCATGCGGTGACTGAGTGCAGCATAATCAGAGTCAGTCTCAATCTTACTGAATCTGACTGTAGCTTCACTGAGAGACTCTTCATGTTTCTGGAAACTGACAGCAGCGTACAGGAGCTCATCAGAGGGGATTGTGGGTAATTCATCATGACTTTGGACTGATCCAGGATCTGAGGGACAATCACATGAATCAGATTAACATCAAGCGTCAAACAGAGAACCATCTGAAGCAACTCAATGAGAAATCTGACTTCTGCTGACAGTGAGCAGATTGAAGCAGCTCAGAGACAATACAAAAACTAATATACTGTACCTCTATTTAAACACATGCAAAATTATGTTTCAACAAATAAAACCAAGTGTCACCTTGTCTCTTGTGTCTTAATTTGCACACAGTCAGAGTGAATCCACCGATCAGCAGCAGAATCACACACACACTAATAATGATGATCATCGAGAAATCTGAGAATAAAACACACACACACTGAGGGTTAATTAAAGAGATACATATAAATGAAATATATAGAGACTTTGGCTTTGATTTATAGATTGAATCATAAGGGCAGATGATCTCAGCAGATTCTCCTTCATTTCTCACTACTGGAGGCACTTCAAACAAAGAACAGCTCAATTATAAAATTAATTGTTGTGCTTATTAAGTATTCCCGTATTTGGTATATAAGTTTGACCATTAAATAATTATTAACCAACCACTGAAGCGCTCAGGTTCCTCACCGTGTCTGACGCTCAGCTGTAGTTCAGTGAAGCTCTCAGTATAGTCAGATACGTTCACTCCACACCTGTATGTTCCTGCATCTGCAGCTTTCAGCTCTCTCTAAAAAACAATCAAGACTCCTGCTCTGGTGTCGTCATATAAAGAAACATCTCCATTCTCCATCCATTCACCCTGAACTCCTGGATTCTTCCTCTCTGAACATCCGTCTGATTCTTTAGAGATGTATTTTGGGTTGGTTTTGTATTGAGGATGTTCACACTTGATCATCAAACCACCTCCTGAGGAGCCGCTCACTATAGACACGCCCACTTTAGCTGTCAATCACAAATATCATTAAATCTTAAGCAAACACAGATTGTAATTTGTTTTTGCAAGGTTTGATTAATTTTGTTCTACTCACTCATAACATGTAGATGAACAGTATTAATAATGGAGTAACTGTATGATTGTCTGTAGATCCAAACTCCACATAAATAAACTCCTCCATCATCTGGTGTCACAGCAGTGATTCTCACAATTATGACCTTTTTGTTTCTGCAGTCATATCCACTGAATCTTCCTATCATACTCGATGTGTACATGCGTATCATCTCTTCAACAGAGTCTTTTCCTTCTTTGAATATGATTTTGGAGTCATTAATATGATTATATGAATATTCACAGCTGAAATTGGCAGTTTCTCCAATATTCACCATCACTCGCTTTGACACTTTACAACATGAATCTGTCATTGATATAATAAAGAAATATATTTTACATATACCCTATATAGATATTTAATAATCAGTAATCAGACTACACAAAGAGGCAGTTCTTGTATTTCATTATTTGAAAAGCATTTTTAAAAGCCATGGTGGCTCTACTGTAGTGATCCAATTTAAATTAATTCATTTATTTGAAATTTATATTCTTGGGAGAAACAGACACAAATCAAACTTGCCAGCATAAAAACGAAACAATAAATGTTAATTTTCTGTCTGTCTGTGTTCAGTCTCATGTGTCTCGCTGTGGGTTTCCTGAATAAAGATGTTTAACTTTCACACTCAAACTAAACTGAGACCCTGAACCTACACCAGTTTTTTTTGAGCTGGACGGAAAAAGGGCAAATTTATCACACAATTACAAAAACACCTCCAGCATTTGAGAAACTTTAAATTTCACTATAAAGACAAAACGTGTGTGTGTGCGTGTGTGTGTGTGTGTGTGTGTGTGTGTGTGTGACCTGATTGTTGTATTAGTAAAAAAAAAAAAACATTTTAATGATATTTAATAAAATGATATCATATTTCAGACTCAGACTTTCTCCTTTACAGAAATGATATAACTTTAATATTGTAAGAATTGCTTTCTTAATGTAAGATTAATAGCTTTGGAGAACAAACCAGACATAATGGCACAAAAATATGTATTTTTCAAAAAATAAAATTATTATACAGTAAGGTATAAGAAGTTATTACATCAGAAAAAAAAAAAAAAACGTAATAAAAGCATTTTTAAAATACATGGTGTCTCTACTGTAGTGAGCCAATTTAAATTAATTCACAAATGCATATTCTTGGGAAAAACAGACACAACTCAAACTTGCCAGCATAAAAAACGAAACAGCATAAGATTTGTAACAATCTCAAGGAAAGATTACCATTACCAATTATAAATGGGAAATGCTGATTTAACATTTTCATGAGTGGGAAATGTTTGTAAAGTGGTTTGTCTGGAATAACGCTGTTAGTGTCGAATCAGAGACAATGGACGGGGCAGCACATGAGATGAACGCTTTTCATTAATAAAGTGACATTAGTGTTCGAATTTGCACTGTAAATGTTTGTAGTTATTCTATACTGTCTGGGTATCTGTTACATAAATGAATAAACCAGGTGCCTAATAAAGGCCACTCGAATCTCCGCTTGTATGAACAGGTTTTACAGCCACTGAACAGACGCTAAGTGCAATATGGAAATTTTCGTTGATAAATAGATTTGAAATGTTAACTTTAATTATGTTAACTTCTGTGACTATTTAGATAACTATGACACAAAAGAAAAAAAAAAAAAAAAGAAGAAGAAAAAAAATATGAGCTTGATATAATGTCGTCTGAATATCGCCTGTTTAATTGATTCCGATCCAGCGTGTCTTACTCTGTCGGCGAAGTATTCGGCTTTTTTCCAGGACTTTTTAATCTTACAATCCAGATTTTTTTTTTTCTCTCGCAATTCTGCCGTTTTGTCAGAATTGTTGTGAGATTAAAAAGATGAAGAACTCACAATAGTAATACTAAAAGACTGCGTTGTGAAATATATAACGATAATTTCCGAGAAAAAAAAAAAGAGTTGCAATTGGTCACTTTTTTTATTCTGTTAAAAATAAAATAAATAAATAAAAATGTGATTAATTCCATAGTGAAATATTGAACTATCTGATGGTACTCGGTGCTGGGAAAAGCTTAGACACAGATAAAGGTCCTGCATTTTAGGGGGTGCGACTGAAATGATTTAAGTAAAAAAAGGGTCTCGAAGTGCCTCTGCTACACAAAATCTTCAATATTAAAATGATTTACCTTCTTCCACATTCAAAGTTATATCAATGATCCATTGGCCATCAAGCCCAACCTGGTATCTTCCAGCATCTTGTGTGTTCAGTTCTCTGATGTAGATCATGAGGTTTCCTTCATTGTTTTGAAACAGTGTGAATCTTCCTTCATTTATCCATTTATCATGTTTCTTATCATTTATTATTATTCTCCACTCAGGTAATTTGGCCATATATTTAACAGAGTCACTGAACCAAAGTTTCCCAGAATCCACAAGAACACTTCCTCCAGAATATCCCGTGACGCTAAAGCATCTCACTGCAGCTGTCAATCAGATTGATACTGTGATCAGAAAGCTGATGAACAGAAAACAGCATCATTACTGCAGTGATGAAAGAGAAAAGCTCTGACCTGAGATCAGGTAGAAAGTGAGGAAGATGAGGAGGATCTTCATTGTGAGTTGAGTTCAGTCTTCTTTCTGCTGAATGATCTCTGTGTGAATCTCTCTGTCTCTACATCTGTCTGCTTTAGTTACTTCTTCCTCTTTATTCAGATCTTTATCAGTAATGAGCAGCTTTACTGGCTCCTCCCACCATCACCACTGACTGAACATCACAATAATCACACTGAAAGAGCGCCACCTAGTGGAGTTACACTGTCTGATACTCAGAGCTCACACAGGTTTCATGTTATCTGCTGTATATAAGGACAAATGACACTGAAGCAGTTCAGCATCAGCATTATTTTAATCTCCCACTAGAGGGCAACTGTGCATATAAGTTCACTGAGGTCCCCTAGAGTCTATACAACAAAGCATTTTGTTTTCTGACATTTGTATTGTAAGAAACATCAACAGCTTTTTATAAGGAAAACAGACCATGTCTGACTGGCTTTTCATGGGTTTTGATAATTTATGCATAAATAAACAGTAATAATATGATAGGTTTGTGGATTCAGAACCATGGACAGCAGCTTCCGACAAACTTCAGCATCATTGATGACAGTTGAACATGAGTTTATCTGCTTCCTTCCCTTCACTTTGACTATGAGCATAATAATGTCTGCATTAAAATAATGGCTCTATGTTATTATTAAATATTTGGCCAACATTTCATTCCTCCAGATTCATTCTTTCAATCATGTGCACCTTCAGAGGAACCATCGAGAGCATCCTAACTAGCTGCATCACTGTGTGGTATGGTGCCTGCAACACGTTTTTCCAAAATACCCTTCAACTTATCGTGAGACATTTCAATAATACACACACACACACACACACACACACACACACACACACACACACAAACAGCAGCATAATTTTAAAAGTAACAATCAATATGTACACAATAATTAAATTGAAGTTTATAAAATGAACAATTCACTATTAAGCCCATTTTGTCTTGACAATCCTGCATTAAAAAAAAAAAAAATAATAATAATAATAATTACAAAATGAACAGTTCACTCTTGGGCACATTTTGTTATGACAATCCTACAAAAATAACAAGCTTCTGATTGTTCCAGGAGATTTTTGAGGGCCTTTTCTTTGTCCTCTTCCTCCATTATATAATAAAAGAGGCTCTTCCATTGGCCCCTAAGCAGATGCTAGACAGACAGAGCAGATAGATAGATAGATAGATAGATAGATAGATAGATAGATAGATAGATAGATAGATAGATAGATAGATAGATAGATTTGAGACATACCTCACAAGCGTAGCCTGTTATCCACTTGCAAGGGCCTCTTGTAGGGTTTCTGCACTGTAATATACTGTACATGTACCTTAGTTAATTTCAAATTGGACAGAAGGGGGTGCAAATGTAATGGTAGGCTGGAGGAAATGTCCAGTACCTTTCAGAGAAAACTCCAAAGTTCTTCAGAAGAATAAGAGTCCACCATCTCCATATGATTGGAATGTCACACTGGAAGACACAAACATAAGATAAATCTTTAAATATCAACTGTTACAAAATCATAAACTGATAACTACTTACAGATGCAAAATCAAAGGGTGCTCCCAAGACAAGATGTACTGGAAAACAACAAAAAATAAGAATATTCTCCCTGTAAATAGCACAAAAACCTTTATTGTTCCTTATTTAAAAAAAAAAACTAAATAAATCACACCAATAATTGGTTGCAAAAATGTATACTATAGCCTAAAATAATATATTGCGAGTACATATATTAAACAAATAAGGTATTCATACCTCCACAGACAACTGCCTTGTTGAAATGGATTTGAAGATGACTTTGGTCATTTAATTTGACCAGTTTGGCAGGCTTAAAAATGCTGGTCAAGCAGAAGATTGCTGGTAATTGCTGTAACACTTGTCGCACTACTGCATCTCAGGTAATGTGTCACCTCTCTGAATCCTTATATGTCTCTACAAGAGATGAAGCCACACACAATTATCTTGATGACAATTGGGATTAAAATAACTAAACTATAAGGTAATATTAACACACAAACAATGCAGAGGAAATGAAAGAAAACTATTTATTTTTATGAACAATAAACGTCTTCAAAACTTCACCGCAAGGCCCATTTACAGCATGCATCCAAAAATTAATCGAAACATCCACAGAAAAAAGTTATATACTATAAAGTATGACAACAGATTCATGCTTCAATATAAGATAATAAAGCCAAGCACACATTAAGTACTTAGCAGATAAATGCTTAACTTAATATATACGATACTTATTAAACATATGATAGCAAAAACATAACAGACTACTCACCGTGCTCTCTTGTTGTCAATAACTCCACACCTCACTTCCGGTTCTGTGGCTGCGGTTCTGAAACTGCTGGTGCTGCGGGTCTGCACCTGGATATATCTCACAGCTGGGTGTACTTGATAATGGGGACAAATGACACAGAATCAAATGAATTGCATTATTGAAATCTTCCACTAGAGGGCTCAGTATAATTTACATGTACAGCGAAGTATTGGCAGTGACATACATTTTGGGATTCACAAAGTTTGCTGCTTCAGTATTTGTAGATACATTTTTCATGTTTCTATGATCGCTAAATAAAAAACCATATCTGTATTTTGTGATCGGAGAAACGACAAACAACAAGCACTACTCTACACTGCTTAAAAGTCACGTTTTAATCATCAGTGGCAAATTCTTTAAATATGAAAACATACTTACAGGCTGTGAGTCAGAAGCGCCAGACTGTCCTTACAAAGTTGGAACTGCCCCACTTTATAGAAAAGAAACTTATATTGAGCACAGCCTTCCCAGGACTAGGAAACAGTCCTCCGTAAAATGCGCTGCACACATCGGAATGTTTGGGTTGAATGTTCCGGAACAGTGTTGAAATACAACTTATCCACTGATTTCTAATTGAGTCCTATTTTGTAAGGCCAAAGAAAGTAGTTTCGCTTTCACAACGAAACACACAGCGTCTCCACAACATGGCAGCGGCGACAGCAATACTACAGCGAGAATCAAAGTTATGGCTTCTTTCTTTGCATGAACATTTGGGTGGCGTTATGCAAATCTTCCCACACAGTGACGTAGACGTGGGGCGTGTTAGAACAAGCCGTTTTAGGGGGGTGTGGACCAGTCTTAACTTTTATAAAAAATATGTGTTTGGATTTGAGACTTTAGTCTCTGCAACTTTAGGGATCTCATCTATTCACGAACAGCTTGTAACACTCCAAAGAGAAAGGAATTGCATCATATGACCCCTTTAACTTTTGCTATTCGCTCTTGCATGCTGGATTTCAGCTTCTTGGCAAATCCTGACTGATGGTGATCTATTCTTGCCTTATTAGTTCTTAGAGTTGATGACTGATGGCAGTTAATTCTTGCCTTACCTGCTCATCCACTTGCCTTTTGAGGACTGACCACAGGTTCTCTATAAGTTTATGATTCAGGGATTTGCCTGGCCAAGAATCTATGGCAGAATCTGGTGGACGTTTTGATATGAGTGTTTGCAAAACATTTTATTTATTGATTTAACTTAACAAAACACAAAATATGTCACTGCCAGTACTTTTGGCCATGGCTGTAAGGCATCTAGAGAGCCTCGGCAAGCTTTACCACATACATCCGACATAATTCATACATCATGAAATGTGCATGTTGAGCTATAAAGACTGATCTATTCTCATATTCAGAGAACACACACACACACACACACAATGAATGGAATGCTGAGACTTTAGACAGAGTTTACCTGCTTCATCTTTAACTTTGGATTAAAAAAAAAAAAAACATCTTCATGAATGATGACTTCATGTAATTATCAAATATGAAGCCAAAGTTTCATTCCTCCAGACTGACTTTCATTTTAAACTTACAGGAAGTGTGTAAATCAGTGTCATTTATAAATAATCAAAACAGAACAGAAAAATAAGAAACATGCTCCTAATGCTATCAACTACTATACCATAACATACACAAAAGGTCGTTTTACTAAAAACAAGAATTTAACCCATATTTGCCACTAGATGGAGCCAATTTATGTAATGTTCATGTTTACAGTCTTAGTGAAGTAGATCCAGTGGTTCTCAGTTCCAGTGCTGTGGACCCACTGCTCTGCACATTTAGTTATGTCTCGCTTAGGCCTGGGACACACCAGAGGATTTACAAACCTTAACCAATTTTAAAACTGTGGAAGATCACAGACATAGACAGTTTCAGTTGATTTTTAGCCTAGCATGTCTGGGGCTGCCAAGTTTCAACTATAGAAACACACAACATCCGGTAGGTGACGCTTGCTTGCTCTCATCGGCTATTGCGAGTATCACATCAGAGGCAGAGCAAGAGTCCTAAATATCAAACATGTTGGATATGTACGATTTGGGATCATAGAGGCATTGACGCAATTGGGAGTAGTAATTTTTTGGACAACACGTTGGCTGCAACAAGCCTCAAATCAGGTGCAAATCAGGCCTAAAATTGTGCTTAAAATCTTTGTGTGGGTGGCCAGACTTATCAAACACACCCAGTTCAGTTCATGGCTCTCTCTGCTAACGAGCTGATGATCTGAATCAGGTGTGTTAAATAAGAGAGACATGCACAATGTGCAGAGCCGGGGGTCCCCGAGACTGGAACTGAGAACCAGCGGATGCTCTCAAGCAATACTTTCACAGAATTCGTATTGGTCCAATGCCTTTGTTGCCTCAGCTTAAAATTATGGTTATGACCAGATCTAGGGTAAGGCTGCAACATAAACTGAAATCAACAATCAAAGATCCTTTATACATTTATTTACAGAACCACAGAGTAAAAGCACAACTTTAGGGGTGAGCAAAGGCCAGAACAACAAACAAACAACAAGCCAGCCCTTAACAGAAAAGACTAAATTCCTTAACAAAAGAAAAAAAAATACAATATGCTACCCTAACTCACTATCTAATGAAAAACAGGAGAAAACAATATTTCCAAAAGAAAATGGCACTCATCCCCTACAGCTTGCAAGTGTGGCAAAGAGTATTTACAATACTTTACAAAACATACAAAATTGCAAACGAGATTGACAACACCTTATCAACTCAAAACCAAAATCCACACTGCACACAATAGACAGATCAACAGGCAAGCTAAGAGCATCAACACCCTGTAGCAAACACACAACAGCACATGTACAATGGAACAAGTTGAGCAGAGCTCCCTCCTCAAGCACAGCAGATCCTTTTATTGCTGCTCCTTGGTCCCATTAGTACCAATCAGATCTGGAGATCACTTTGGTAAGATCCAATCCTGTGAAAGAAAGAATGCTATGAGAGAGAGAGAGAGAGAGAGAGAGAGAGAGGGGGCCAGCAATGCAAGACACACACACAATATGTCTCAAGACGTAACACCCCCACCCATAAATGTCAAACCACGCTTTGACAAAGTTAAACACCACTAAACTTCAAATTACAGGTTCTAAGGGGTTGACACAGTAGCACATCTACACATCACCCAGGATTTGCTACTGGCTTTTGGGAAAACACCTGCCAAAGCCAAATCATTACCTAGCATGAGGTCGACACCATCAACAGGAAGTCTGGAGCATACAATATTGTTTTCTTCCGTTTTTCATTAGATAGGGAGTTAGGGTAGCATATTATATTTTTATTTAGTTTTTCTTTTGTTAGGGAATTGAGTCTTTTCTGTTAGGAGCTGGCTTGGTGTTTGTTTGTTGTTTTGGCCTTTGCTCACCCCTGAAGTTGTGCTTTTACTCTGTGGTTCTATAAATAAATGTATAAAGGATCTTTGATTGTTGATTTCAGTTTATGTTGCAGCCTTCCTTTAGACAGGGTTGTAACATTACATTATTCCAAAATAACTTCACAAAATAGTAATTTATAATGCTAAATAGTCATCCTGTTTATTTACTCTGAAATGTTGCAGTTTGCATAATACATCCACATATGGAATAAATTAATGGAATAAATAATTATACCACTTACCCAAATTTTTAAAGACCTGGCAACCATCTTATTGTATTTTTGCAGCGAGTTTTGCATGCAGTATTTCTTTTAGAAAATGTATAGTTGGATATAGGCCTACTCTTTGAGTCATGTTTATATTTACAGAAGTTTTAGAGTAAAATATTGAATATTAAACTAACACATTTCATTTTTATAATCACACCTACAGGAGGTTGAAGGATTTTGGTTTGACCCAATGAATATAAATAGAGCAAGAGAAAACCACAAGTGGAGAGCTTTTAGCACACTCTGCAAACATAAAGCACTGTGACATTTACAAGCAGGTCACTTTGTTGTAGTAAAGAAACCGGGTTAAAAAGGCTTTTTTTTTTTTTTTTTTTTTTTTTTTTTACTTGTCTGAATTTAGAAAAGCAAACTAGTCTACAGCTCTCGTTATTACTGCTATACAAAGATATGTTGTGATATTTTAAATTTAACCAGATAGTGATGGAAAATCTGAAAACAGTTAAATATCAGGTAAATCTGGGAAATGTTGCTTGTTTAAAGTGTATTGACATAACAATACTAATGTGTGACATTTAAAGATTGTTACAGACTTTCTCTGTCAGTGATTTGTGAGCTCATTGATTTGATTTTGTTTGATCTGGTTTTGAAAGAAAAGGTTAAAACACACACAGACAATTCTTTGAAAAGAAAATAACATGTTCAGTAATTTTAAGGTGAATCACTGAATGAGCAGCTCTTAGTCTTTGTCTTCTGCACAATGGGTGTTCATCTTCAGTCTCATGTGTCTCGCTGTGGGTTTCCTGAATAACGCTGTTTAATTGTCACACTCAAACCAAACTGAGACCCTGAACCTTCACCAGTTTTCTGTGGTTTTGAGCTGGATGGAAAAACGACCTGATCATCATGCAAATACAAAAACACCTCCAGAATTTGTGAGAAACTTTGAGACAGAAAACATCAAACGTCATTTTCAAGTCTATGAATATTACAATAACAACAAATCATTTGAAAAAAATGCTAATAATTACTGTTCATTTGCATGTACTGTGAATATTTAGATCAGGCCTGAGGGTGATACAAAATAAAATTCATAAAATTATTATTCAGACTCAGACTCAGATATTCTCCTTTGCAGAAAGTACAAACGTTTCTCATTGTCTTTCATGATGATAATTAGATAATCATGCTTTTATATTGTATTTCTGGATGTTTCTGTATTTCTGGATGAAAACTAGATTCAGTCATCGTCTATGTTAAAGTTGTTAATGAGAGTCAGTGCCATACAATGACAATGTTTGCCAATTCAACTATAATATAAAAAATAATGTAAATAATAATTGATTCTCTGTTTCTATAACTTGAAATAAGTGTAATAAACAAGAAATAATAGCAAAAAAATGTTTATTTTCCAATTAATAAAATATATGATTCTACTGTAAAACTCTTATATCAGAAAAAAGACCATGAGCACGAATGAACTAAAAAAAAACAAAAACAAAAAAAAAACAACAACAAATGTGTCTTGTATATACAAATCTAAAGCAGGTCAAAGACAGTCATTTGAACAGCTTTAAGAGCTGCTATTAAGGAGTCTTTATTAACTGTTAAAAGCTGCTGTGTGTCTATTTGGAGTGGAAACTTTACAGTATCTTCTAGAAGTGTCAGTCAAGGGGTTTATTTCCTGTTTTTATCACACCCTCAAATAAACTGACATGACAAACTATTTTAAACACGTGAAAGAAGCAACATGAGCAGCAGCGGAAACTTTCAAATTTCTCATGATTCACACACTGAACTGAACGACCCTCATCAAACCCAACAACTGTCAATGCTAAATTATGGATTATAATAGCATAAATAACATTTGTATCAACAAACTCTGAGTGTAAACAAATGTGAAATATATATTTATATATATAATTATTCAGATGCGTTGACCTGACCATGTTTTGCTTAAGTGTTATCTGACATTATCAAGATGAATTTGTTCTGACAAAGTTTAACTTTAACTTGTTTAACTTATGAGTTCTTCTCATATTTTATTTTCATTTTATAAACTATAGTGAATATGATAATGTGTGAAATTTTGCATGTGTTGAAGGTAAAGATTGAAGAGGTGTGATTTTAGCCGAGTCTTGACAATGGCTAAGGACTGTTGGGGTTGTGTTTTTTGGGTCGTTCCACCAGGAGGGAACATTTCATTTAAAAGTCTGTGAAAGTGATTTTGTGCCTCTTTGGGTTGAACAATAATGTGTCGTTCACTTGCAGAACACAAGCTTCTAGAGGGCACATAAGTCTGAAGTAATGAATGTAGGTAAAGGGATGCAGAGCCAGTGGTGGTTTTGTAGGCAAACATCAATGCCTTGAATTTTAGCAGCTATTGGTAGCCAGTGCAAACTGATAAACAGAGGTGTGACGTGTATTCTTTTTGGATGGACAGAACAAGAGCTTGAACAAGGAGTTGTGAAGCATGTTCCGAAAGAAAGGGCCTGATCTTCTTGATGTTGAATAAAGCAAATCTGCAGGACCAGTTTTAGCAATGTGGTCTGAGAAAGTCAGCTGATCATCAATTGTTACTCCAAGGTTTCTGGCTGTTTTGGAAGGAGTTATGGTTGATGTGCCTAACTGGATGGAGAAATTGTGATGAAATTGTTTGATGGAACCACAAGTAGTTCTGTCTTGGCAAGTTTGAGTTGAAGGGGATGGTCCTTCATCCAGCAAGAAATGTCTGTTAGACAGGCTGAGATGTGAGCAGCTATCATCGGATCATCAGGATGGAATGAGAGGTAGAGTTGAGTGTCTTCAGGATAGCAGTGGTATGAAAAGCCATGTTTCTGAATGACAGAACCTAGTGATGCCATGTAGACAGAGAAGAGAAGTGGTCCAAGAACAGAGCCCTGAGGCACCCCAGTAGTTAGATGTTGCGACTTGGACACCTCACCTCTCCAAGATACTTTGAAGGACCTATATGATAGGTAAGACTCAAACTCCTGGAGTGCGGTTCCTGAGATGCCCTTTGCCAGTAGGGTTGACAGGAGGATCTGTTGGTTAACTGTGTCAAAAGCAGCAGACAGATCCAGCAAGATAATTATTGTAGATCTGGATTCTGCTTTTGCCAGTCTTAGGGCTTCAACAACTGAGAGCAAGGCAGTCTCGGCTGAATGTAAAACTTCTAAAACCAGACTGGTTGCTGGGAAATGTTTTAAAGAGCATGCAAGAGTTAGACGAATTGTTAATTTTGTTATGATAGTATGTCCTTTTAGCAGTGGAGACATTAGCAGAGAAAGAAGAGAGAAGTGACTGATAAACATTAAGGTCAGTAGTATTTTTTGATTTGCACCACACCATTTCAGCAGCCCTGAGCTTAGAATGATGCTCGTGGAGAACATCAGACAGCCAATGGGCAGAAGGGGTGGTAAGACCTATACCTATATGGTACTATATATCATAGTTTTTAAAAATATTGGTGTAATGTGTGATGATCTGTTATAAGTGAGTTAGTTGAGTCTCATGTGGTGAATTTGATCGTGGCATAATCAGAGTGAATCTCATCCTCACTGAATCTGACTGTAGCATCACTGAGAGACTCTTCATGCTTCTGGAAACTGACAGCAGTGTACAGGAGCTCATCAGAGGGGATTGTGGGTAATTCATCATGACTGTTCATTTGGACTGATTGAGGATCTGAGAGAGAATCATGTCTGCTGTCTGCACATGATGACTGAATGCAGATAAAATATAACTTAGTGAGAAAACATCTTATCAGCACAATATATGTACAAACACACACAGTGTAACTCACTATTGTATTGTTCTTCCTCTTTCTCTTGTCTGATGTTGAGAGTCTTCCTAATTACCCAAAACAAAATGAATTAATCAGTGAGAGAAAGACAAACACAATCAACATTAAATATCAGCAGCATCTGAGACAGAAACTCAGTGAGTGAGATTAACTGAAGCAGCTCAGAGACACTCAACAATTTAATTAAATGATTCAAGAGATAAATATTGAAACAGTGTCACCTCGTCTCTTGTGTCTTAATTTGCACACAGTCAGAGTGAATCCACCGATCAGCAGCAGAATCACACAAACACTAATAATGATGATCATGGAGAAATCTGAGAATAAAACACACCAACATTGAGTGTTAATTAATTTGCATGTATTAGGAACAAATCTGACTGATCAAATTAAACTAAATTATGAAAGAAAAGCACATTTTAGTCTCTCTTGTGCAGACATGCACACAGCTCTACTGTACTTTTTCTCTCTGTTGAGTCTCATGTGGGTTTCCTGAATAAAGACATTTAGTTCTTCACAACCAACTTAAACTAAGACTCTGAACCTCCAGCTCATCTCTGTGGTTTTGATGTGAAATGAAAACACCTTCATCATGCACACTAAACACTTCCTGCACTTATGAGCAATGTCACAAAATAAGATTCAAAGGTTTCTTAAGGAATAAAGAAATCATATGGAAACTTTTATATGGGATTATCAAGAATCACAAAACAAACAAACAAAACTGACAAGTTAGGAAAAAAAATAACATGTTTGAAATAAAGCCCCATAAAAATTCAGAGACCCAGATGTGCAGTAGGTCAATCATTTCATCTGGTGAGAATAAATTACTATACTGATACTTAATTAGTTATGTGAGACAATAAAACACAAGTTAGTGCATTAAATTTTAGAGAAACAAAAACAATATATTAGACACCAAGAATGGCTTAGATCTGTAAGTGTTCATATTTGAAATTGCAAATAAAACAAAGTTATCTTACGTCTATCCTTATCCTTGCTGACATTTAAATGCACTTTAGTGATGATGTGAGCTCCACACCAGTATATCCCAGAATCCTCTTCTCTCAGATCAGTGATGTTCACAGTAAAGACTCCAGTAGATGCTTCATCACTGAAAGAGAATCGATCATCTCTGATCGTCTCCAATGAAACTCCATCCTTCACACACATGGAGGCTTCATGTGCTTTGCAGAAGATTTTCTGATCTTCATCATGATGTCTGCACTGGATTGACACGTCGTCTCTTTCATACTTAATCAAGTTCAGCTCTAGAAATGTTTACAGACACAAGAACATCAATTCACAGCCGTAGTTTCACATATTCAGATGCAGAAACCTTCCTCACCCTCGTTCATGATGACGATCATATGAGTGTAAAGATAATTGAGCTCTGTTTCTAATGTCACTGCACACCAGTATTTCCCAGCATCCTCTGCTGTCAGTCCAGTGATGGTCCCAGTGAAGACACCTGCAGTGACGTCATCATTCAGAGTCAATCTGCGAGTCTTGGTCTCTTTCTCTTCTCTCACAGTCTCACTGAGAGGATTTCTGTCTCTAGTGGAGCACTTCCCCTTACAGAGAGACTTTGGCTTTGATTTATAGATTGAATCATAAGGGCAGATGATCTCAGCAGATTCTCCTTCATGTCTTACTACTGGAGGCACTAAAAACAATGAAACACAGACATTTAACACAAATGATTGTGGATATAATGTGTTTACTACAGTGAAATCATGTGAATGGACTCACTGATGAGGTTGAGCTGAATTTTAGTGTTCAGGGAGATGAAAGTCAGATATGTGTCTCTGGTTTCTGCTCCACACCAGTAAACTCCAGCATCTCTCACACTCACATTACTGATGCTCACTGTAACAACTCTCTCTTCATTTCTCTCTGATGAACCACTAATTTCTGTCACTTTAGATGAGCTGATGGTTTGGCAGATGTGATAATCAAGCTCTTTGCAGAAATGAACTTCATGCTCCTCTGGGATCTGACAGGTGATGTTGACTTCTCCACCAAGATACACAGATTCAGTCACACTCTTTGGATAGTTTGCATCTATGAATTACAAAAATTCCAGAAAAATCAGAACAAATAATTTACAAACACAAGGTAAAATACTTGCGGTTCCTCACCGTGTGTGACGTTCAGCTGTAGTTCAGTGAAGCTCTCAGTATAGTCAGATACTTTAACTCCACACCTGTATGTTCCTGCATCTGCAGCTTTCAGCTCTCTAAAAAACACCATCAAGACTCCTGCTCTGGTGTCGTCATATAAAGAAACATCTCCATTCTCCATCCATTCACCCTGAACTCCTGGATTCTTCCTCTCTGTACATCCGTCTGATTCTTTACAGATATATTTTGGGTTGGTTTTGTATTGAGGATGTTCACACTTGATCATCAAACCACCTCCTGAGCATCCGCTCACTACAGACATGCTCACTTTATGCTTAATATGCAGATGAACAGTATTAATAATGGAGTAACTGTATGAGTATTTATTGATCGAAACTCCACATAAATAAACTCCTCCATCATTTGGTGTCAGAGGAGAAATAACCACAGTCATGAGTCGTTGATCTTTTTTATCAGTTAAACTGAACCTTACATTCTTTCTCTGAGTGGTGTTTATCATTTCGTCAATGGAGTCTTTTTTTTCTTTGAAGATGATCTTGGAATAATAAATATGATTCTGTGAATATTCACAGTTGAAGGTGGCAGTTAGTCCATTATTCACCTCTACTGTCTTTGCCACGTTACAGCAGGAACCTGTCATTAACATATAAGAGAACATATTTATAGAATTTGCATGTGAGATATTTTGTTTAGTATAGTTTTGAGGATGGTGCTGGGCTGAATATACTGTTAACTAGGATGACCAAATGACCTCTTAAAAAAGCAATTTCTAAATCACTTTAGAATTAGCCACATAAATAAGTAAATAAATGAAAACTGCTTCTAAAAGAGCAGCATCAGGTACAGTAATAAATGGCTGATCCCTTTACAGTGCCCTAGTGAAAATATAAATTCAGACAAATTTCTAAACTTTCTGTGCTTTTTCCCGGTCGGGCCTGATGTGCAAAGTACATCCATGCCATTGTCAAAAAAGGTGCAAATTAGATGCTTGTGACGTTAGTTCAGCAAAGCACAAAACATCAGTCAATGGAGAGAGTTTGTCTGCTAAGTTAACAGTAAGAATTAATTTGTTAACATAGTTAATGCATTAAATTAACTAATAATAAATGATTTAGTTAAATCATTAAATTAACTAATAATTAATAATTATATTTAAAATTAACATTCAACTAGTTTAATAAATGCTCTAAAAAAAGTACTCTATGATCTTGACTTGACCATTTTTATTTAATGTTCAGCCTAGATTGAACATTTTAAATTGAAATCTACTGTAAATATACTGGAGGTGTTCCTAAATAGTATATTTTGTATGTGTTTCATAGGTCAATATTACTCACCAACTAACACATCCAAATTTATTTCAACAACCTCTGAACCTGAAATCCCAATCCTGTATCTTCCAGAGTCCTGTGCATTTAGTTCTCTAATGAAAAGCATGATGTGTTTGTTTTTGTTGAGATACAGAATGAATCTTCCTTTATTAATCCACTGATCTTCTTCGTATTTGTTTATTATTGTATTCCACCCTGTGTGGATTTGTTTTTGCAGATATTGAGTGTTACTGGTTGAAGACCTCCCAGAATCCACAAGAACACTTCCTCCAGAATACCCCGTGACGCTAAAGCATCTCACTGCAGCTGTCAATTAAGTGACGAAGTGAAGTGAAGTGACGTGACATTCAGCCAAGTATGGTGACCCATACTCAGGATTCGTGCTCTGCATTTAACCCATCCGAAGTGCACACACACAGAGCAGTGAACACACACACACTGTGAACACACACCCGGAGCAGTGGGCAGCCATTTTATGCTGCGGCGCCCGGGGAGCAGTTGGGGGTTCGATGCCTTGCTCAAGGACACCTAAGTCATGGTATTGAAGGTGGAGAGAGAACTGTACATGCACTCCCCCCCACCCCACAATTCCTGCCGGCCCGAGACTCGAACTCACAACCCTTCGATTGGGAGTCCGACTCTCTAACCATTAGGCCACGACTTCCCCACAGTATTAGATTGATACTGTGATCAGAAAGCTGATGAACAGAAAACAGCATCATTACTGCAGTGATGAAAGAGAAAAGCTCTGACCTGAGATCAGGTAGAAAGTGAGGAAGATAAGGAGGATCTTCATTGTGAGTTGAGTTCAGTCTTCTTTCTGCTGAATGATCTCTGTGTGAATCTCTCTGTCTCTACATCTGTCTGCTTTAGTTACTTCCTTTTTATTCAGCTCTTTATCAGTAATGAGCAGCTTTACTGGCTCCTCCCACCATCACCACTGACTAAATATCACATTAATCACATCGAAAGAGTGCCACCTAGTGGAGGTACACTGTCTGATACTCAGAGCTCACACAGGTTTCATGTTATCTACTGTATATAAGGACAAATGCAATTAGTTCGGTTGATTCAATTCAGAAAACTTCCTTTCTCACATCACTAGTCTGATATACAGGTGCATCTCAATAAATTAGAATGTCATGGAAAAGTTCATTTATTTCAGTAATTCAACTCAAACTGTGAAACTCGTTTATTAAATACATTCAATGCACACAGACTGAAGTAGTTTAAGTTTTTGGTTCTTTTAATTGTGATGATTTTGGCTCACATTTAACAAAAAACCACCAATTCACTATCTCAACAAATTAGAATACTTCATAAGACCCCAAAAAAATAAAAAATGAATACATTTTAATGAATTGTTGGCCTTCTGGAAAGTATGTGATCAGTTTGTGGCACTGCTGAGGTGGTATTCTTTGACAGTGGCCTTCAGCTCATCTGCATTGTTTGGTCTCTTGTTTCTCTGACAATACTTCATAGATTCTCTCTGGGGTTCAGGTCTGGTGAGTTTGCTGGCCAGTCAAGCACACCAACACCATGGTCATTTAACCAACTGCTGGTGCTTTTGGCAGTGTGGGGGGGTGCCAAATCCTGCTGGAAAATGAAATCAGCATCTTCAAAAAGCTGGTCAGCAGAAGGAAGCATGAAGTGCTCCAAAATTTCTTGGTAAACGGGTGCAGTGACTTTGGTTTACAAAAAACACAATGGACCAACACCAGCAGATGACATTGCACCCCAAATCATCACAGACTGTGGAAACTTAACACTGGACTTCAAGCAAATTGGGCTATGAGCTTCTCCACCCTTCCTCCAGAATCTAGGACCTTGGTTTCCAAATGAAATACAAAACTTACTCTCATCTGAAAAGAGGAGTTTGGACCACTGGGCAACAGTCCAGTTCTTCTTCTCCTTAGCCCAGGTAAGACGCCTCTGATGTTGTCTGTGGTTCAGGAGTGGCTTAACAAGAGGAATACGACAACTGTAGCCAAATTCCTTGACACGTCTGTGTGTGGTGGCTCTTGATGTCTTGACCCCAGCCTCAGTCCATTCCTTGTGAAGTTCACTCAAAATCTTGAATCGATTTTGCTTGACAATCCTCATAAGGCTGTGGTTCTCTTGGTTGGTTGTGCATCTTTTTCTTACACACTTTTTCCTTCCACTCAACTTTCTGTTAACATGCTTGGATACAGCACTCTGTGAACAGCCAGCTTCTTTGAATGTTTGTGGCTTACCCTCCTTGTGAAGGGTGTCAATTATTGTCTTCTGGATGACTGTCAGTTCAGCAGTCTTCCCCATGATTGCGTAGCCTAGTGAACCAAACTGAGAGACCATTTTGAAGGCTCAGGAAACCTTTGCAGTCAAACTTGGCATGTCACCATATTCTAATTTGTTGAGAAAGTGAATTGGTGGGTTTTTGTTAAATGTGAGCCAAAATCATCACAATTAAAACAACCAAAGACATAAACTACTTCAGTCGGTGCGCTCTGGATTTATTTATTACACAAGTTTCACAATTTGAGTTGAATTACTGAAATAAATTAACTTTTCCACAACATTCTAATTTATTGAGATGCACCTGTACGTACATCTCAGACAACATACAGTGAGTTCATTTAGAAGGCATTTGTATTTATTATGCTGAAAACAGTATATAAGGTGCTACATGATAAGGACAAATGACACTGAATCAATTTGATTGTATTATTGAAATTTTCCACTAGAGGGCGCCAGTATAATTTACATGTAAACAGTCTGGAGGGCCTCAGTAATCTTAAAACTGAGCTTCAAAATTAAAATCACTTAAATAAATTAAAACAACAAAACAAGATGAAAATGCTAAACATGCAAGATACAGTACAAAATAACACATACAACTAACATAATTCATCAGGAAATGTGTTGAATCACAAAGATCCAGTCTCATATATAAAGAACATCACGAGTGACTTCATGTCTTTATTAAAGGGTACATAACACACAGTTTCACCTAATCTCATGTTAATCTTGAGTACCTATAGAGTAGTACTGCATCCTTCATATCTCCAAAAAGTCTTTAGTTTTATCATAGTTATAAAAGAAAAATTCAGTTTTCCGATTCTCTCCTGAAAAAGCCAAGCTCCTGGAGGCGTGCCGTGGGCGGAGCTATAATACTGATGTTTTGTGTTGTTTACATTAACATATATTCACTTATGTGCGGATTTCCAACAAAAGACAAAAATCTGATGCAGTTGTACTTACATGAATGGGGTCTTTTATCACTGGGGCCGCTCCATGTTTTAATAGCAAACCATGTGCAAATCCAGCATCGACCTAGGCCTTGTTTATAAAACATTCGCCACTGAAATAACGAGAACACACAAATGCACTTATCACACTCCGTTGCTGCCCCGGAAAAACAAACTGCATCCACTGTTCGTGTAACGCTGGGTTCTTTGTGAAGCGGAACACGGTAAACTTTCCCTCACATCCAAAAACACACTTCTTTAGAGACATTCTCGAACAAATCCTATGCAGCGCGTTGATGAGTGCGGTCTCGCTCTCCTCTGGTCGACGTGTGCACGGGCGCGCTTTTCTGAGAGAAATGCTCATATAAGGAGTTCCACCATTGTCTACGTCATTAAATCCACAATCGAAAAAAAAAACAGCCGAAACTTAAGATTTTCGGCACAGAAATTCTCCGTCATTCGTCCAAATTAATTTTTTTAAAACTTTGGCCATGTTTAGCATGAGAATCCATCTCTTCAACACTGTGAACAACTCTGAATACATGAAACACCATTGTAGCCCCGCTTTAAGCAACATAATTTTTCATTCTATCTGGGAAATCCAAAAAATGCATCTGATACTATTGTTTTGAAACTTATACTTTGAGATTTTGAATTCTTTCTCAGCTGTAAGAAACCACTCCGTTTTAGGTGGAAACATTTGACCTGACTTGCAGGATAAATACTTTATGTCTATAAAAAATAATATGTGCTATCTATATTTTCAGCATCACTGATGACAGTTTAACAACACAAGCTGGACAAAGAGCGAAATGCTAAGACTTGAGCTCATCTGCTTCCTTTCCTTCATCTTTAACTTTTTAAAAACATCTTCATGAACGATGAGCCCATGAAATTATCAAATATGAAGCCAAAGTTTCATTCCTACAAAAAATCTCTTTCATTTCAAACTCATGTAAATCAGTGTGATTTATAATTCCTCAAATCAGAACATGTACATACACCATCAACTACAGGCCTACTAAAAGATCATTTCAGCAAAACCAAGACATTTAACAGATATTAACACATATTTATCATTAGATGGAGCCAGAGATTTCGATGAGACATTTGTGTTCATGTTTACAGTCTCCGTCAAGTTTATGCTCTCAAGGAGTCTTTTCACAGAATGTGTTAGTTCAGTGCATTTGTCTTCTCTCTTTAAATTATATGAATAAATCTTATTTTCTTTCAGAAAACGTACATATAGTACAAGCCTACTTTTTGGGTAATTTTGACATTTCAGCAAGTGTAAGTGTAAAATGCTAATATACTAATTTATATACTGTATAAGGAGGAATTTCAGTTTTAATTTGTAAATGTATTGTGAAAAATACACGAGCCTCAGTGCGACCGTTAAGCTGTCAAGATCATATAAAGTACCATAAAAGTGTGTAGTTCATCTGAAGACATAAAACAACTTTGTGTTAAAATTACAGGTTTAAATATTTGATTACTCACATAAAATCTTCCTCTCTGTGTCCTGTCAGTTCAAATCTCGATTCACCCGCGAACTCTCTGTGTTCATTCAAACGGACCCGCAGCGCCATATAAGGAGAAAAGGGAGGAGTCGAAACTGCGTATCTCTCGCACGTATCGTCGTCGTGCCAAATTTCAATATTCAGATTCTAAAATAAGAACTGAAGGCTGTATCTCCGTGGAAGAGATCAGAGCCAGACACAAGTGCAAATACATTATGAATCGTTTCCACTTTTCGTTATTTTCTTATTTATTTTATTTTTTATTTTGTATTATTAAATTGGTTTATGCTGTTTAATCACAGATTAAAGCTGAATGTCATTACAAAATATAGTGGGTCTGAACGGTTTGATTTCTAAAGCATTCAAGAAATAATCAGACATTTTATTATTATGTAAACTCATTCATGATTGCAGTTGGTTGGGCTTATTATCAAAAATAGTTTTGAAATGTTATTTTCCTCTGGATGGCCTGACTAAAGAGAGTTGGGATATGAGTATTTTTATCTTTCATATCTTAAACAAATTGACAGCATCTTTTTACAGAGTGGAAAGTTTGTGTCCTTCTTAACTTAAGAAACCATTTCTTTGACCCACAGAATATAAATAGAGCAAAAGAAAACCACAAGCTGGAGATGTTCTCATGCTGATGATCTTTAGCACACTGACCACAGAATTAAACAACCCTGCAAACACAAAGCACTGAGACTTTCACAAGTAAAAAAAGTCGGTTAAGGCATTTTTCTGAAATTAAATTCTATAGTCTTTGGCAGAATTCAGAATAGCAAACTGGCATATTACTCTTACTACCATACAAATATGCATTATTATGCTTTGACTTGCTCAGAGAGATAATAATGATGATAATGATCATTAAAATAAAACAGATTTACAGTAAAACCTGGAGTTGTCACTTGTTTAAGGCAGTATTTGCTCAATTTACCAACTTAACACAAATGTCTGTCAGTCTCTGTTATTGATTTGTAGGCTCATTGTTTTGATTTTGTTTGACCTATTTGTGAAAATAAAACTGTCAAATCAAACATGTCTAATTTGTTGATCATAAAACATTTTTCAGGCTTTTGTTGAAGGTGAATCACTGAATGAGCAGCGCTTAGTCTTTATTGTCTTCTGCTCACAATAAATGTTTATCTTCTGTCTGTCTGTGTTCAGTCTCATGTGTCTCACTGTGGGTTTCCTGAATAAAGCTGTTTAACTTTCACACTCAAACTAAACTGAGACCCTGAACCTACACCAGTTTTCTGTGGTTTTGAAATGGACGGAAAAACGACCTGATCATCACACAAACACAAAAAACACCTCCAGCGTTTGTGATAAACTTTGAGACAAAGACTTAATCACAGATTAAAAAGGTAATTTTCAGGTATTTGAATATCACAATAACAAAAAATTGTTTTATAAAATAAAATTACTTTTCAGACTGAATTTGGTTTTTAAACTGGGAGTGTTGTCTATGAAAAATATAATAAACATGACTGGACAAAGTATTTAGAAAATTATTTAGAAATCACTTGAATTTAAATGAGTGTATAAATTATTATGATATATATTATAATTATGAATTATATGATATAATTATGAATTATTTGTGGGCTCAACAAAATAACTTTCAACCAAAACATTGAAACATGTTTGAAAAGAGACATTTTTTTTGTGAATCTATTTAATGATGCATTAAAAAAAAAACAAAAAAAAAAACACTTTACCTCAGAAAATTACATTTTTTCCTTAGATTACATCTAGATATTGAAGTAAAAAAAAAAAAAAAAAAAAAAAAATATATATATATATATATATATATATATATATATATATATATATATATATATATATATATATATATATATGTATATATACAGGTCCTTCTCAAAAAATTAGCATATTGTGAAAAAGTTCATTATTTTCCATAATGTAATGATAAAAATTTAACTTTCATATATTTTAGATTCATTGCACACCAACCGAAATATTTCAGGTCTTGTTATTGTTTTAATACTGATGATTTTGGCATACAGCTCATGAAAACCCAAAATTCCTATCTCAAAAAATTAGCATATTTCATCCGACCAATAAAAGAAAAGTGTTTTTAATACAAAAAAAAGTCAACCTTCAAATAATTATGTTCAGTTATGCACTCAATACTTGGTCGGGAATCCTTTTGCAGAAATGACTGCTTCAGTGCGGCGTGGCATGGAGGCAATCAGCCTGTGGCACTGCTGAGGTGTTATGGAGGCCCAGGATGCTTCGATAGCGGCCTTAAGCTCATCCAGAGTGTTGGGTCTTGCGTCTCTCAACTTTCTCTTCACAATATCCCACAGATTCTCTATGGGGTTCAGGTCAGGAGAGTTGGCAGGCCAATTGAGCACAGTAATACCATGGTCAGTAAACCATTTACCAGTGGTTTTGGCACTGTGAGCAGGTGCCAGGTCGTGCTGAAAAACAAAATCTTCATCTCCATAAAGCTTTTCAGCAGATGGAAGCATGAAGTGCTCCAAAATCTCCTGATAGCTAGCTGCATTGACCCTGCCCTTGATAAAACACAGTGGACCAACACCAGCAGCTGACATGGCACCCCAGACCATCACTGACTGTGGGTACTTGACACTGGACTTCAGGCATTTTGGCATTTCCTTCTCCCCAGTCTTCCTCCAGACTCTGGCACCTTGATTTCTGAATGACATGCAAAATTTGCTTTCATCCGAAAAAAAGTACTTTGGACCACTGAGCAACAGTCCAGTGCTGCTTCTCTGTAGCCCAGGTCAGGCGCTTCTGCCACTGTTTCTGGTTCAAAAGCACACGCCTGTGCACGGTGGCTCTGGATGTTTCTACTCCAGACTCAGTCCACTGCTTCCGCAGGTCCCCCAAGGTCTGGAATCGGTCCTTCTCCACAATCTTCCTCAGGGTCCGGTCACCTCTTCTCGTTGTGCAGCGTTTTTTGCCACACTTTTTTTTTTTTTCCCACAGACTTCCCACTGAGGTGCCTTGATACAGCACTCTGGGAACAGCTATTCGTTCAGAAATTTCTTTCTGTGTCTTACCCTCTCGCTTGAGGGTGTCAATGATGGCCTTCTGGACAGCAGTTAGGTCGGCAGTCTTACCCATGATTGCTGTTTTGAGTAATGAACCAGGCTGGGAGTTTTTAAAAGCCTCAGGAATCTTTTGCAGGTGTTTAGAGTTAATTAGTTGATTCAGATGATTAGGTTAATAGCTAGTTTTAGAGAACCTTTTCATGATATGCTAATTTTTTGAGATAGGAATTTTGGGTTTCATGAGCTGTATGCCAAAATCATCAGTATTAAAACAATAAAAGACCTGAAATATTTCAGTTGGTGTGCAATGAATCTAAAATATATGAAAGTTTAATTTTTATCATTACATTATGGAAAATAATGAACTTTTTCACAATATGCTAATTTTTTGAGAAGGACCTGTATATATACACACACACACATACACACACACACACACACACACACACACACACACACACACACACACACACATATATATATATATATATATATATATATATATATATATATATATATATATTCAAATAAAAATTACCTGATTCAACTGTTACTAGATTTCCTAAATTTGTCAGGTCATTTATTTTTTTATTTTTTATACTGTATATTACTTGTATAATCAGTGCTGATTCAAAAAAAAAAAAAAAAAAAAAGACAAAATCCAAAAAAAAAAAAATTAATGTCTTAACCTTAAGAGGAACCAGAATTCTCTGACATAACAATCAGTCTGCATACGCTAAATATTAAATGTTGACAAAGTACGTGTCTCATCTGATGCTCAGTGTTAGTTTTGGTCTCTGTATATTGTGAATGATTTATATCTTTAAATTAATTTATTACACACATCCTCTGCTGTGGCTCGTGAGATGATTGACAGCAGTGTATTCACTGTAATCCTGATTATTCCTCAAACTGACTCTGTCAGGACAGAGTGCTTTCTTCTGGAAATTCACCACGGCGTAATTCAGATCCTCAGCAGATGTGATGAAGATCTGAGAGTCACCGGTGGCTTCAGAAGAGTCCGAGGGGTTTGTGGGTAATTGTTTGTGGGCGTCTTTAATCTCCTTGTTATCGCAGCCGGCGTGGGAAACCTATCATAATAATTTGAATATTTAATCATTTTAACAGCACTGGAGACTGGTAACATAATTCATTGTCATTACTGATAAAAAACAAAAACAAAAAAAGTAATATTTTACAATCACAGTAATTCTACTAACCGCTTCAATGTTTGTTGGCGTCGTGTGAGAACTTTTGGATGAGGAATCAGCGTCTGTCAAAGACAAGCAAATTATTATTATTATTATTATTATTCACATTCTCATATTATTTCTGTTTTGTTCATTTTTAGTTGTAGCCAACAATAATCTATATAGATAGATAGATAGATAGATAGATAGATAGATAGATAGATAGATAGATAAGAAAGTCAAACATCACTGTGATTGATAATGTGTCAGTTTGAGCAATGTGGAAAAACAGACAATGTCTTTCAAAGAAAGTAAAGAGTGTAAGTATGTAAAGGAGCAGGAGTGTTACTGTGTGACTGACGCCTCCTCCAGAGAGTCACCATCACTAACAGAATCACAGGGACGATCAGAAGCAGAAGAACAGACACACTGATGACCAGAGAAGAGCCTGAAAACACCAGAGATTCACCATCATAATAACAGACAGACATGCATGAGATTGTATTTCAGAGCTTGTGTGTACCTTTTACAGGAGATGGAGACGTGATCAGTGGAGGTTTAACTGATGAGAGAGAAGATGATGTTGTTTGGTGTTCATCTCTCTCTGAAACACAGAACAGCAGTGCTAGAAACTGAGGTAAATACACTGTTTCTCACTCACAGATACTTCACTTCCGTTTTCTCGCTGACGCTGATGTCTTTCACACATCACTGAACCATTCAAAACCACTAACTGTCGACTTTTGAGCATCTTGAAGCTCTCAAGTGTGAATAAAACACAACAGACGCAGCATCAAATTGCATGATGAGTATAATAAGAGTGTTACATATAATAAGCTCAAGTCATCTAGAAGAAACTGTTCTCCTGACATTATTAAAGCAACTCTGAGAACACACTTTCTGTTATTAGCAAAACAGTGATTAATAAATCTCACATTTGTCCAGTAAGCAATGCTGAGATGAGGATGAATGTGCAAGCGGTTTTTATTAATGTGATGATGACGGCAGGGAAAATAACAGTCAACCAACGTAGACAAACTATAAGGAACAAACAGAGGGCTATTTATACACACATAAACTAAAATGGAATCAGCTGTGGGAATAATGAAAAACCATGGAAACCTGAAATAAAACAAGGAGCAAATGGAATATTACAAGCTAAGAGTCCATGGAAAATTTCAACATGAAAAAGTGAAAGCATAATGATGATAAAGATCCCATGTTTGCTGTGGTTCTTGATTGTATCTGGTCTTTCACAGAAAAGGTTCTATAAAGAACCCTACAGTGTTCTATCAGGTGCTTCATTACTGTATATGAAACCTTTTAGGGGTTTCCACGTTTATGGATTTCGTTTTAATTATACTTCAGCGTGAGTTTGAGAGTCTCAGTTACTCACCTTTTCTAACGTTCATCTTCACTTCAGTGTATGAATCTTTTGTTGTAGTTCTATCAACTGCACACTGATACGTCCCAGAATCCAGTTCATTCAGATCTCCGAAGGTCACAGTGAAAACTGCTGCTCTTGTGTCGTCATACAGAGAGAATCTTCCAGAATGAACCCATTTATCTTTCTCTTCAGTCCTGATGAGTTCAATGCACCACTTACCCTTTTCTTTCTCTGGCGTCTTTCCTTTACAAAAATACTTTGTGTTTTGGGTATCTTTCTCCATATATCTGCATGTGATGTTGACTTCACCGTCTGAATATCCTGTCACACTAATGGAGCTCACGACATCTACAACAAACCAGCAGTTGGAACTAAATAAAGATAAACTTTCAAATTCAGTTTGGCTGCTGTTTCTTTAAAATCATTTCAACAACATAAGCTGAAGTTAAAGTCTCTGCTGTTTTGAGTGATTTACAGTGAGTTCAGACTCTTACCAGGAATCATCAGCAGAGTGAAAGTCCAGATGATCTTCATTCTTCTCTCTTCTTCAGTGATCTTCTCTGTTGTTAGTAGATTCAGTTCTTCTGAAGCTCTCGCTGTGTGTTCAGATGAGTTCTGAGTGTTTCTTTCCTGGTTACATGATTAACATAAAATGCTGAATGTGACAGAGAGACACCCACTTCCTCTATTTCTGCCACAGAGAGAGAGAGAGAGAGAGAGAGAGAGAGAGAGAGAGGTTGATATTGGAAGTGGCACACAGGCTTCATTTGACAGTGACATCTGATGGACAGTCGTGCAAACAGCAGCGGTTCCCATGACAACTGTATAAGTGCACGTTTATTATTGATCAGCATGTTTTATATCACAGTGAGATCTCAGTGACACTACAGAAATAATAAATAACAAATATCACCATACTAACCCAGTCGATTTATCACAACACATTAGGAGTCAAGTCAAGTCAAGTCACCTTTATTTATATAGCACTTTAAACAAAAAAAAGATTGTGTCAAAGCAACTGAACAACATTAATTAGGAAAACAGTGTGTCAATAATGCAAAATGAGAGTTAAAGGCAGTTCATCATTGAATTTAGTGATGTCATCATGCAGCTCAGTTCAGTTTAAATAGTATCTGTGCAATAATTTGCAATCAAGTCAACAATATCGCTGTAAATGAAGTGTCCCCAACTAAGCAAGCCAGAGGCGACAACGGCAAGGAACCAAAACTCCATCGATGACAGAATGGAGAAAAAACCTTGGGAGAAACCAGGCTCAGTCAGGGGGCCAGTTCTCCTATGACCAGATGAAACCAGCAGTTCAATTCCAGGCTGCAGCAAAGTCAGATTGTGCAGAAGAATCATCTGTTTCCTGTGGTCTTGTCCCGGTGGTTGTCTGAGACAAGGTGTTTACAGGGGATCTGTTTCTGGGGCTCTAGTTGTCCTGGTCTCCGCTGTCTTTCAGGGCTGTAGGGCTGTACTGGATCCGGGTGACTTATGGGAAGTGTTCCCGGTTCCGGTTTACCTAATTAATGCAGCCTAAAAATCCTTTAATGGATTTGGATATTAGAAGCATATTAGTGTGTTATGTGTAAGCTAGGTTAAATGGATGGGTCTTTAATCTAGATTTAAACTGCAAGAGTGTGTCTGCCTCCCGAACAATGTTAGGTAGGTTATTCCAGAGTTTAGGCACTAAATAGGAGAAGGATCTGCCACCCGCAGTTGACTTTGATATTCTAGGTATTATCAAATTATCAGAGTTTTGAGAATGCAGCGGACATGGAGGACTATAATGTAACAAGAGCTTGTTCAAATACTGAGGTGCTAAACCATTCAGGGCTTTATAAGTAATAAGCAAGATTTTAAAATCTATACTGTACGATGTTTTATAGGGAGCCAGTGCAGTGTTGACAGAACCGGGCTAATATGATCATACTTCCTGATTCTAGTAAGAACTCTAGCTGCTGCGTTTTGGACTAACTGGAGTTTGTTTACTAAGCGTGCAGAACAACCACCCAATAAAGCATTACAATAATCTAACCTTGAGGTCATAAACGCATGGATTAACATTTCTGCATTTGACAATGAGAGCATAGGCCGTAATTTAGATATATTTTTGAGATAGAAAATGGAGTTTTACAAATGCTAGAAACGTGGCTTTCTAAGGAAAGGTTGCTATCAAATAGCACACCTAGGTTCCTAACTGATGACGAAGAATTGACAGAGCAGCCATCAAGTCTTAGACAGCATTCTAGGTTATTACATGCAGAGCTTTTAGGTCCTATAATTAACACCTCTGTTTTTTTTCAGAATTTAGTCAGGCCCTAGTACTGAGCCTTGAGGTACTCCATACTGCACTTGTGATCTGTAGGGGAATTTACAGTTAAAACCCAAGGACCAGATATGATGAATGAAGACCAGGAGTCAGAGATGCATTCAATTAAATAAAAATTTCTGTAGAACATGGTTTGCAGTTTCATCAGCAGAAGTCAGCTTCAGTACTCTCGACGGAGTTTGTAGGCCGCTCTGCGTACAACTCAAAATCACCAACAATTATACTCTTGACAGAGAACTAATTGCGTCAAAGCGCTGGTCAGCGAAAATCTGATTGGTTCTAAAACCTACATAAACTTAGACAGTTTCCACATATGGACACAAGCTTGAAGCAAATCTTCTGACTACTATTTTGGTGACAAGTCTCTCCAAAGACGTATATCTGATACGCTGGACGTCGGCAGTTGAACGTTTGTCCTGGGACTGTCTGAGCTTCTCCCTGTACAGACAGATACTAACACACATACGCAGAGAACTTATCAGAACTTCAAGGCTGCCTATCCCTAGCTAGATATTATCAGTATGGTTTGTTACACACACACTATGCAAGTCTCATCTTAGAGAGTAGAAATATAGGCTAAAACAGGATTTCTTAATATCAAGCAGATACATTAATATCACAGTCTGTTGTCCAATCTCTCGTGTCTCACATAGATGGGAGGTCGTCCTGACCTCTTTGACATGGCCCTGTGACCTGGGAAGGAAATAGACTCCGCCCTGTAAAGGCTTACTGTTACGTATTCCACTCTTGCATCAAACAAAGTGGTTAAATACTGATCAATAACTTGATTAATAATCACAGAATATATTAATGCACTGTCTTATGTGATACTGTAGCTGATGGCTGCATGGTTACAATTTTATCTCTAGTAGTATCGATTTTAGGACAACTGTTTACAACATTTCTGAAGTGTTATGTTTAATTATGCAAATGAGCCTGTCTTTAATTAAATATGCACTTATTTGCATATTTTCAGAATAGAAATAAGAACATTTGATAAAGTCGGGTTCAAGATTATTGTTTGATTTTATTGACATATAAAGGTTTTTATGGAGGGGATTTTGGATTTATCTTTGTTATCACTGCATGAATCAGAAAATACTGTAAACAGACAGAAAAAAATAATTCACAGTGTTTTAGGGTTAAAAATGTTATAATATGTTATATACAACTGATATATAAACAAACACCCCTGTAAAACCCTTCAGAATATAGATAGTAATAAAACAGTTTGGTGTGTGTAAGAGCTGCTGAAGTGGAGAAAGAAACTCATTTGAGAATAAAGCCATTAAAGATATGTATTGTGACTGAAATCTATAGACGCCAATAAAGTGAAATAAAATAAACTAAAATGTTTTTTTAAACCACACCTGTGACCAAATTACATTAGTATTTCAGGATTGAAAACCACTATAAAAGGAAAACACAATCCGGCTGCATGACTAGGCAGGGAAAGGTAAGACAGGATAGGAGAGGACAGTGAACGATGCAGCACATGAAACAAACATTCTCACAAAAGACAAAGAACACAGAGAAATAACAGAGACGCGAACGGGGAGGGTAACAAGGGAGGCCAAGTGGGGTAAATGAATTAATATTCAACAAGGAGGGCAGGGTCAGGACATGCGCTGGCACCAAGAAAAACAAGAGCTCCTGGCTGATGAAAACTCACAGTCCAGACGTTCAACAAAAACACATGACGTGACATGACATACAGCCAAGTATGGTGACCCATACTCAGAACAGAATTCGTGCTCTGCATTTAACCCATCCAAAGTGTACACACACACACACACACACACACACACACACACAGCAGTGGGCAGCCATTCATGCTGCGGCACCCAGGGAACAGTTGGGGGTTTGGTGCCTTGCTCAAGGGCACCTCAGTCATGGTATTGCCGGCCCAAGACTCGAACCCACAACCTTAGGGTTAGGAGTTAAACTCTATAACCACTAGGCCATGACTTCCCCGACAAACATAATGAATGACAGGAAGAGACTGAGCAAACTCAAACCGCACATTCACACAAAGATAACAGCATGCATCTGTCACCAACCTCTGACCAAATGACTGTTTCTAAATTTTACAACTAAGGAGCATCACTGAATGATTATTAGTAATTAAAATAACAAACATAATTCCAAAGTTTTTTCAATTCCATGTGTTAAAGCCTTTAGCTCATTGAGATTGTCTGCTGTGGCTCGTCAGGCAGTGAGGTGATTGACAGCAGTGTATTCACTGTAATCCTGATTATTCGTCAAACTGACTCTGTCAGGACAGTCTGCTTTCTTCTGGAAATTCACCACGGCGTAATTCAGATCCTCAGCAGATGTGACGAAGATCTGAGAGTCACCAGAGGCTTCCTGAACTGTAGAGTAAACGCAGTTAGCAGAATCAGAGGGGTTTGTGGGTAATTGAGCAGATGCATAAACAGTGTTAGATGAATCAGAGGGGTTTGTGGGTAATTGAGCAGTGGCATAAACTGTTAGATGAATCAGAGGGGTTTGTGGGTAATTGACTGTGAGTGTCTTTAATCTCATCATAATCATATCCAGTGTGAGAAACCTGAGGAGAGACAGAAAAATTATTAACAGCTCTGAATATCTTCATGATGGAGGCATTATAATTTATTCTTATTCTGAATAAAATAATGATCTTATTTTATACAGTAACTGGACTGACTGCTTCATATTTTCCTGCTCCAGTCTGAGATGACGAATCAATGCCTGCCAAACATTAGCTTTAAATGAGTGACATTATATCATATTTCAACACTGATGTCAGTTTTCACACATCATCAAATATCTGTTTTTTGTGTATTTTGTAGATGTGTGGAGTTGGTATCGATGTGGTAAAAGAGATATTAATTTTTTGATTTTTATGTATGTGTGTTTGTGTGTTTATGTGTGTTTTACCTCGAGACTGATGCTTCTTATAGATAAACAGTAATAAGAGACCAATGATGATCAGAACCAGAAGAACCAGAACCAGAAAGATGATCAGAGAAGAGCCTGAAAACACTGAATATGAAATATCAGAGTGAATCTGATTACTTTGAGTGGAATATCAAATCATATGTTTATATTTTAACTACACAGGCACCTTTGGACATGTCAGGAGACACTGATGCAGAAGGTTTGAAAACAGAAGAAGTTGATGATGATGATGTCGTATTTGGAACATCTGTAAAACAATAATAACACAGACAGGAAACAAACTGTTTGTTTAAACGCAGATCTTGACATCACGTGTCTCATTTTTACTGATGTCAATCACACGTCCTCTGTCCTAAGTTCATGTTTGCTGAAGCACAGACACCCAGAAAACAAAACACACAGGCTGTTAGATTGAGTTGTAGGAACTTGAGTGAAATAACACATAGTGAACAACACAAAACAGCACAAGTGAAAGACAAAAAACTATTAAACTGTAGCAAAGTGTGGCAAAGCTAAAATTAAAATAAACTAACTAGCAATTTTTTTGTATTTGTTTAGCTGCATGTCATGTGACCATTAATCAACGTCAGAACATGCAAATGTGTTATTATTGTAATATGAACTTAAAATTTCAAGTAAATATTTAAGGTCAAAGGCAGTCCAGCTGATTAACAAAAGGGAATCCTTGATCTAGAGAATTAACAACACCTTGTGATGATATTTTGAGAAGTTGTATGACCAGAAATGAGAATATGTATGTACCAGCAAGACAAAAACACCTAAACAGCTCATGATAAAATTATCCAGGTACATTCAGAAACATAATGAAGAACGACATGAAGAATAAAACAGGTACAAACACAAACACTGATCATTTGCAGAACAGCATTATGATTCTACACGAAACACGTTTTACTGCATAGACTGAAGAAATAAATTGCAATGACACTTTTTCTTTTTAACTGTGGTTTCTGGCTTTGATTTGTTAAACACTAAAATAACCCTCTGCGTAAACCTGCAACTTCCTTTGCACAGTCAAGCAACATTATACAGTATATAGTGATCTGCTGAATGGAAGCTAACTGTGATTTTTAATTACATTCTGATTAATCTGAGTGAGCAAATCATCTGTACCTGTAACTCTGATGAGGACTCGTGTGATGAAGCTCTTGTGTCCTTGATCAGACTGAACTCCACACCAGTATTCAGCTGAATGTTGTTGAGTGACATGACTGATGATTCCCGTCAGGAGCTGCTGCTCTCTGTCATCATACAGCTGCATCTGTCCCTCAGCGCTCCATCTTCTGCTCTCCTTCACAGACGTCTCTTCAGCACAGAGATCAGATCCAGATCTCCTGCAGACAAACTTCACATCAGCACTGTGGGATTGTGGGTATCTGCAGCTGATGTTCACAGATCCTCCTGCAGCAGCTGAGAGACTGATGCTCTTCTCACAACAATCAGCTGTTTGAGAGACAAATCAAGTGCAGCAATGTTAGAATTAAACGAGAGAGTCATCAATTCAGCACAGAAACAAATGAAAGCAGCTCACCCTTCTTAACGTCCAGCTTAAACTCAGAGAAGAAACTGTAGTCTTCAGAAACTTTGACTATAATCTTATGTTCTCCAGAATCGTTCTCATTCAGCTCTCTGATAAACACACGTAAGAGACGTGCAGATCTGTCATCATGAACGGAGAATCGGCCGACATGTGTCCATTCTGCTGCTCTGTCTGTCTTTATTACCGTTATACATCGATATCATCCAGTTTTACAGACGTCTATCAAAGAATTATCTTCTAACATCTTATATTTGTAATTTATAATGATGTTTCCTCCCGAATATCCCGTCATAGTCCTGATTTTTTCATCTGTTAAACACAAACCCAGAAAATGTATAATTTTAGACTCAATGAACATATATATTACAGTCAGTGTTGAGTGTGTGATGTTGATGATCATCATGAGTTTGAGAGTCTCAGTTACTCACCTGTTACAACCTTCAGATTCACTTCAGTGTAAGGATCTGGTCCTCATTTCTCAACTGCACAATAGTACGGAGAACTACAGCAGTGAGAGCATCTAGTGTTGATCAGTCACAGATCATGCTCAGCTGAATTTACCAGAATAAAGTTATAATCTATTATTATTTAGAGCAATAACTGTAAAAGAGGTTTTAACATTTATTTGCATTTAAATGTAATTCAGGGACCTTCAGGTATAACTGTGAAGGAGTGTGAAAACGTAAGCAGCTAAACTTTTAATAGGTTTATTTGACAACTGTTTGACCAAAAAAAAAAAAAAATTCAGTGACATCAGTAACCAGAAATGACCTCTAAACAGCTGTCTCCCGGTGCTGTGTTTGTAAACATGGAGGGTTAAACGCACTCAGTGATTTTGTTGATGTTTTCACCTTTGTGTCAAACGTTCACATTCATGAAGCTGCTTTTGGCACAAAGACATTGTATACTACTGTGCATGGGCGGCACTAGGGAGGGGCTAGCAGGTGCTTCAGCACCCCCAAGAAAAACAAAAGCACCCCCACATAGTTTTTCCTGGAAGGCATAACAATGAATCCATCGTTTGTTTTAGTATTAAAAAGTGAAAGGTGTGTAGGTAAGCAAAACTGACAATTATCTTTTATTGTAAAAAAAACAAGATCGCAAGATCAAAAGTTAAAGTATCCGAAGGATGGCTTATAGCATAACAAAAGAGTTCCGTTCACAAAATTCAAATAACAAATATGATGAAAAAGAACGGGTTGAATGTTAACCACTTTCGTTTCCATTAAGACCTACCTATAAACTATGATAACAGTTCAACAGCACACTGTAAAACCCGACAAGAAACTTAACTCAAACCGTTTGAGTAAACAGATATCCTTAAAAACATGACAAGTTATGTTAACTCAAACCGTTTGAGGAAACCGATTGCCTTAAACCATTTAAGTTTTAAAACTAATAGTTGGGTCCTCTGAACTTAATTCAGTTGAGTTCACTGAAAGAAGATATACATTGCAATTAAATAATTAAGTGATTAATTGAGTGATAATTGTGAATTAGTGATGAACAGCTGCTGTTAACAAACAGAATCACTGAAGAAAAGAGAAACACAAGAACTACAACTGACTTCAGACACAGCCTTAGATGAAATAAACTGAAATAAAATACATTAAATCTCTCAAGATCTGATTAAACAACCTCACAAACAGCATCACCAGCTCCACTTATTAATAACCAGACTGACTTTATGTCTGTCAGACGTCTACAGAAGATCTGATTGAGAATTAACTATGGTTTAGATGTTGATTTATTGTTTCATTTAAAGTAACCATGTTAGAGATCAGTGTTTGCTTTAGTTGTGCTCTTGACCCTTGATTTCTGTCTTAGTTTTTTCTCTGGCTGTTGTAACCATATATGCCTAAAACATATTTGTTGCAACTCAAAAGCCCAGAAGAAATATGATCAGGTGTTTTAAATACATATACACAAAGAAACACCTTTTATCTAAAACAGCTTACAGTGCCTTCAGGGTAACATTTTTCTTATCTAACCTGTACCTAGGTGTTGGTTGTTATACTGTATATTAGTGATGATAATCATCAATTACAGAAGTGTTCGGAGTCTAATTTCTGATGAAATAGGTGTTGTGTAATTAGTTGGATTGATTACAGTAAAAGTGATTCTAATAGCTAGTGGTTCTGTGATAATCAGTTAATATAAATGACTTTACAAACAGTTTGGTCTTCTATGGTGTAGCTTAGTCACACACAGACATCAATAATCAGCATATGAACCTCAAAAATGGTTACCATAAAAATAAAAACAATGCAGCAGAGCATGCTGGGAGCCATGGATGAGTTTTGTACTACAATAGTACCCAGCATGCACTGCAGCATGTTTTTTTTTCGTCACCAATGTTGAGGTTTCGTATTCTGATTATTGATGTCTGTGTGTGACTAATTGTTGCCATAGAAGAAAGATGTATGCACACAAAATAGTCAGAAAGTCCTTTATATTAACTGATTGTAACAGAACCACTGTCTTTTTGAATGAGTTTCATTGTAATCAACCAAACTAATTATACAACACCTATTTAGTCAGATTTTTGACTCTGAACAGCTGTATAATTGATGATTGTCATCATCAATGTTGTATAACAACCAATATCTGATCATATTTTCTCTGGGTTTTTGGGTTATAACAAACTTGTTTCAAAAACACATGGTTACAACAACCAGAGAAAAAATAAACTAAGACAGAAAGCAGGGTTAAGTAGCCCAACTAAAGCAAACACTGATCTCTAACATGGTTACTTCAAATGAAACAATAAATCAACATCTAAACCTTAGTTAATTCTCAATCAGATCTTCTGTAGACGTCTGACAGAAATAAAGTCAGTCTGGTTATTAATAAGTGGAGCTGGTGATGCTGTTTGTGGGGTTGTTTAATCAGATCTTGAGAGATTTAATGTATTTTATTTCAGTTTATTTTATCTACGGCTGTGTCTGAAGTCAGTTGTAGTTCTTGTGTTTCTCTTTTCTTCAGTAATTCTGTTTGTTAACAGCAGCTGTTCATCACTAATTCACAATTATCACTCAATTAATCACTTAATTACTTAATTGCAAAGTTTTAAAACTTACATGGTTTCAATCAAGGCAATCTGTTTACTCAAACGGTTTGAGTTAAGTTACTTGTCTGGTTTTACAGTGCATGCGTTTTTTGTTAAGTTGTTTTTCTGGTTTTACAGTGTGTGATGGTAGTGGGGGGTGGAGTGTAAGGTGTTAATAATGAGTATTGAGTGTTGAATTTAAGTGATGTACCTGTCAGTTATCTAGCACCCCTCTGATCTGGTGCTTCTGTCAGTTTAACTGGCGGCTTTGGCTTCAGCACCATGGACAGCAGCTGTTAATTTAAACTTCAGCAGCACCGAAGACACTTCAACAACACAAATTAAGAGTGAAAATCAGCTGCCTCTCTTTCATATCAGACTTTCACATCTGCATGAATGATGAGTACATTTGATCCTCAAGAACAAAAACTCTCATTGCTCCAGATTCACTTTTTAATTTGAAACACACACAAGGCATGTAAAATAGTGTAATTTATATTTAATTGAAATACTTGAAATCATGCTAATGAAAACCGACCTACCCTATCAGCTATCATAACACTACACAAAGCTAATTTAATTAAAACCAAGACATTTAAAAAGCCAATACTCACTTTTGCCACTAGATGGAGCCGAAAGTTTCAGTTGGGCATTTGGTGAACAGGAAGTTACAAAAACAAACAAACTCTAATCTAATAACGGGACTAATAAAAAATTAACCAAATAACTAAATCTGATTTAAAATACCTCTTTACACTGAATTAATCCTGCAGTGAGAGAAAAAGGTCAAAACAGCCAGCTGATTGGACATTTAACATTCAAACGCCATGTAAACATCTTATAACACACTGATTCATATTGTAACTGCAGTTTTATGGTTTTACTAGCTGAAATAAGTCTAGTGCTTCCCTTTGATACTGTAAAAACCAAAGTCATTCCACATGCAACAGAAGCATCTGTGTGTATTTCCGACAACCAGAATAATACCTTCTGAAAGAAGAACTGCAATATATAATAAATTATACATTTTTTTTTTTATAATATTACACAAATTACTGTTAAATTATTATTCCAGTTTCATCTCTTCATGGAGTGGAAAGTCTGTGTCCACCGTCATTTCCTGTTCTATCACACCTGCTGGTTTATGAAGCGCATATTGGTTCAACTAAACGAATATAAATAGCAAGAGCAAAACCACAAGAAAGAAAGAAAAAAAAAAAAGAAAAAAAAAAGGGCCAGAGAGCAGCTCGTTAGTTTCTCTTTAGCACAATGACCACATCTTGAACAAACCTACAAAACCTGACAAACACCCTTCAGCATTAACAAACAACTCACACTATAAGCAAAATAGTTTTATTGTTTGAAATGAATCATTCTGATGTTTTAATGTTTTCAACTGAACATATTAAATGCATAAAGCATGTATGAGTTTTATCATTTAAAATGTATCCACTTTGCTTCCATTTTTTTTTCAAAATTTACAGGATGCTTGAAGATATTCTGTCATTGATTTGAAGGCTCATTATATTTGTTTAATTTGATTTGTTTTTAAAAGTACATTTTTTTATATCACACAATAATTTGTTGATCATAAATGCTATTTTCAGTCTTTTCTTCATTAGTCAGTAAAGTTTGAATTACTGAATACCTGCAGTAAAATGAGCTTAGCTTAGATTAGCTTAGCTTAGCTTAGCTTTGTCTTTGTCTTTGTCTTTGTCTTTGTCTTTGTCTTTGTCTTTTGCTCACAAACAATGTTCTGCTTATTGCTCAGTGTTATGCACCTCACTGTGGGTTTCCTGAATACATCTGTGTGTTGTTCATAGAAAAAAAAAAAACAAATCAGACCCTGAACCTTCACTTGTTTTCTGTGGCTTTGAGGTGTTCAGAAAACAGCCCGTTCATCACGCAAACACAAACACCAGCGTTCATGAAACACTATGACAGAAAAAGATATTCAAAGCCTTTTACATTTTGAAAGACTTTTAAGAAGAATTTACTGATACAGTAGTAGTGTTTAAAGTCAGTGCCTTGTTTTCACAGATCATCATGTAAAGCCATCAGAGGGGATTGTGAGATCCAAAATAACTTAGAATCTATGACTGAACAAGGGATTAACATGTGCCGAATGAAATTTACAGATGACACACACACACACACACACACACACACACACAAGAACTTCAGTGCATGAAAAGTGCAGTCGTCTGTGATGAGCTCATCCCTAAGATCTCAACACATCTAAAGCAAGCAAAGAGGGTCACATGACATGAACATACCAATGGGAAACAAGACACATGACTAAGACAACCAATTAGAACATGACACAATGAACAAGAGAACCAATGGGTGCGTTCGACTTCATGCTGCACTGCGCAAACCGATCGCAATCTGACTTGAAGCAGTGCATGCCGGTTAGAAATCTGAAACGGGGCCGACGCCACATGAGTGTCACGTGTGGCATCAAAGTACCGCGAGAGCGTTTCGAGAGCAGCCAGCTGATTCAACCGCCGCAGTTTCTCCAGAGCGGCTGCAGGAGTGCTGATGACGACACAGATGTTTCACGATTTGCCAGATTCACCGCATGACAACGATCATGTGTGTTTCGGGTTCATTCGTACCTTTTCAGTTCCAATAATAGCCACAAATCTGTGTTTTTAGGATGGTAAAAGCTTTTTTACTGTAGTCGCACTGTTGTATTACGTCACGTTTATCATACAACACTGATAAAAGCATACCCCCACTTTATTAGTATTTAAATAGTAGCCTTTATGATTATGTTGAACTTTATTCTTGAAATGATGGCGCTGTATTAAGCAGTAAATAAAAAGGGTTTCTGTTGATCATGAAAATGTTTCTGCAACGTCTGTGTATTTGACAAATACTGCATTTAATTCACTTCATCTGTGATACAGTATGCAAACACCTCGGGAGTGTCACTAATGGGAGCAGAAAGTGTCCGGCTTGACGTGTCTGTTTTCAACTCCGCCCCCGACTGCAAGCGGATACTCTTGTTGATCGCTGTCTGTAGCTGTGTTTCAAGTCGAACGCACCTAATGACATGAATACATGAGGGCAAGGGAATCACATGACAGAACAAGGAACAGGACTAAACTCCAAAATAAAAGACATGAAAACATGAACATGAAACACAAACAAAACCCAAACCCCACATTACATACCCCCCCTCTAAGGGTGGCTCCAGATGCCCAAACAAAACCCAACAAGTCCAGGAGGGTGGTAGAGCGAAGGCGGAACAGGGGGAGGGATGGAGGGCCAGTGAATGGGAACAGGCACTGGAGCATGGGGCAATGGCAGACCTGGGGCATGGAGCAAAGGTGGGCCTGGACCATGAAGAAGATCCAGAGGAGCATAGAGACATGGTGGAGTAGGCAGAGCGGAACAGCCGAGTGGTACTGGCAGAGCAGGAAGCCAAGGCGGGGCAGAGACATGGACGGACCACTTGGCTGTGACAGAGCAGGCAGAAAGTTCTTGAATGGCCTTCTTGGCTGTGACAGGACAGACTGAAAGTTCTTGAATGGCCTTCTTGGCTGTGACAGGACAGACTGAAAGTTCTTGAATGGCCTTCTTGGCCATGACAGGACAGAGAGTGAGTTCATGAGCAGCATCCTTGGCTGTAACATGGCAGACAGAGAGTTCAAGTGTGGGAGCCACCACCTCAGGAGGTTCTGTAGTGGACGCTGCCTCCTCTGGAGGCCTCAGGAGCAGACTTGAGGACAGGAGAGGTCTCTGGAGTACGGTGTGCAGCCCACACGCTCAAAATGGCATCTGCTATTACAGGAAGGGAGGCAGAGGGAGGCAAAAAAAAACAAACAAACAAAAAAAATCCTTAGAGGAATCTTTGGTGACAGCCATGACATGGTGAGGCTCAGGCGTGGTGGCCATCTTGGCCGGGGAATCAGGCATGGCGTGAACAGTCGCTAGTTTGGCAGGCATGATGTGAGCAAGCTTTTGCTTGGCAGGTGTGATGTGAGCAGGCCCTAGGGTAGCAGACATAAGGTTATCAGATTCTGGCTTGGCAGACATGAAGTGATTAGGCTTTAACATGGTGGACATGACATTAGTAAACTTTGACTTAACTGGCATGATGTGAGCAGGTCCTGGAATAGCAAACATGGCGTTAGCAGGCTTTGGCGTAGCAGATATGATGTGAATAGGCTGTGGCTTGGCAGGCATGACTTGAGCAGGCTGTGTAGACTCTGACATGACTTGAATAATCCCAGACATAAAGTTCAAACACATTGGTGTGGCGGATACTGGAGGATAGCAGGACTTCATCAACTATCCCCACAGTAAATGGTGAGCCAGCCAAATGGAATGCAAGATCAATGTATTGTTCCAGTGACCAGTGTGGGCTATTACGTGGCATTAAACAAGAGATGTCCTTTCTTTAACCATCAAGAAAAATGTCTTACAAAAAAGTATTGTTAAAGTTTACCAGATGACACAACTTACAAAAGTTTGCCACATAATTCTCAATGGGCCTGTTACCTTGGCGAAGCTGAACGAGACGATCTACTGGGTTCATTGTAGCGGTCGTGTATTCTGTAAAGAGTCCACTGTAGGCGAGCATCGTGAGAACCCAAGTGCAGTTTATTTGCAGAGTGATCCAAAATCCAAACATAATCCAAACAAAGACTTGACTTGACTCACTGACAGCAGGTACATACATTAATACATGACAAAGAACAATCACAATGACATGGCTACTTATAGCAAACAAAGAGTGTCAACATGACATGAAAAAAACAATGGGAAACAAGACACATGACTAAAGACAACCAATTATCACATGACACAATGAACAAGAGAACCAATAGGTGCGTTCGACTTGAAACGGTATTTTGATGTCATACAGTGATCATTCTGTGCAGGGCTGCTTAAAGTCGAACGCGCCTAAGGACATGAATACATGAGGGCAAGGGAATCACATGACAGAACAAGGAACATGACTAAACTCCAAAATAAAAGACATGAAAACATGAACATAAAATTCAAACAAAACCCAAACCCCACATTACACTATCCCTTAAAATGTGGAGTATAGCTTCCTCCCCCAGTCTTGCTGTGGTCCTATTCAGTGCAAGAAATTGCTTTTAGTTTATCTCCAAACCCTGAAAAAGGTCTGTAACCTTAGTAATCCTAAATACCATGATTAGCTTGTTCAGTTGTTTGATTAGGGTTGGAACTAAACTCTGCAGCACTCCAGGACTAACGTTGCCTATTCCTTGTTTAGGAGCTATGGCTTCGCAAGATGCATCTTACAGGGTTACAGGGTTGAGTATTAATATATTTCTGATAAAATACTCCCTTGGGGTGTATAGAGGTTAAACAAGATCCCCCTAGAGATAGTGACAGGCGAGGCAACTTCTATTGTTTTCCAGTGCCGGTGTTCCCTTAAAGTACTGTATGTTGTCTTGGTTGGCTGGCATGATCAGACCTCTGAGATCTGTGATTGGGATGGACACTGGCACTCAACCTAATAAGGAAGGGAGAAAGAATTAAATGCCAGAACTTTCCTTGAAATTGGTTTGGAGCTTGGGATTTGGCTGTAGGGAACTTCACTAACAGTTAACAGCAGGGAATCTGATTCTGGCATCTGGGTCCACTGAATCCTTGTTTGGTGCTTGTACAGTCAATTAGGCAATCATTCCCTTAGCATGGCACAGTGGGTATTCTCTAACCCCAGTGGATTTCAAACCTGTCATGGAGTACCCCCAGCACTGCACATTTTGTATGTTTACCTTATCAGACAAACCCTAATCAGGTCTTGCATTCTCTACTAATGAGCTGATGAGTTGAATCAGGTGTGTTAGATGAGGGAGACATATAAAACATGCAGTGCTGTTCCCATTCGAAAGGGAATGTCTCAGGTTACATATGTAACTAACCACGGTTCTCTGAGAAGGAACCATGGTTCCATTCATAACCTGATATGCTCTTTTAAACTTAACACGCTGTTGTAAAAACAAGGGGCTCATGCGCGAGACACTGGGAAAGCAGAAAATAGAAATGAGAAGCAACGGTCAAATACGCCTGTCTAGCACATTTATATAAAGCATCCAATCAAAAGCAGTGAATTACAATGAAAAATACATTATTATTAATTTATTACCAATGAATGATACAAATCAACACTAGATAATGTTATACATAACAGCTCTGTAAATGTTAACAGACACAAGAACATCAATTCACAGCTGTTGTTTCACATATTCAGATGCAGAAACCCTCCTCACCCTCGTTCATGATGATGATCAGATGAGTGTAAAGATAATTGAGCTCTGTTTCTAATGTCACTGCACACCAGTATTTCCCAGCATCCCTTGCTGTCAGTCCAGTGATGGTCCCAGTGAAGACACCTGCAGTGATGTCATCATTCAGAGTCAATCTGCCAGTCTTGGTCTCTTTCTCTTCTCTCACAGTCTCACTGAGAGGATTTCTGTCTCTATTGGAGCACTTCCCCTTACAGAGAGACTTTGGCTTTGATTTATAGATTGAATCATAAGGGCAGATGATCTCAGCAGATTCTCCTTCATGTCTCACTACTGGAGGCACTAAAAACAATCAAACACAGACATTTAACACAAATGTTTATGAATATAATATGTTTACAACAATGAAACCATGTGAATGGACTCACTGATGAGGTTGAGCTGAATTTTAGTGTTCAGGGAGATGAAAGTCAGATATGTGTCTCTGGTTTCTGCTCCACACCAGTAAACTCCAGCATCTCTCACACTCACATTACTGATGCTCACTGTAACAACTCTCTCTTCATTTCTCTCTGATGAACCACTCATTTCTGTCCCTTTAGATGAGATGATGGTTTGGCAGATGTGATTATCATCCTCTTTGCAGAAATGAACTTCATGCTCCTCTGGGATCTGACAGGTGATGTTGACTTCTCCACCAAGATACACAGATTCAGTCACAGTCTTTGGATATTTTTCATCTATAAACCAAGATAAATTACAGAGAAATCAGAACAAATGCTTAAATATATAAGACAAAGTACTTGAGGTTCCTCACCGTGTGTGACGCTCAGCTGTAGTTCAGTGAAGCTCTCAGTATAGTCAGATACTTTCACTCCACACCTGTATGTTCCTGCATCTGCAGCTTTCAGCTCTCTTAAAAAACACCATCAAGACTCCTGCTCTGGTGTCGTCATATAAAGAAACATCTCCATTCTCCATCCATTCACCCTGAACTCCTGGATTCTTCCTCTCTGAACATCCGTCTGATTCTTTACAGATGTATTTTGGTTTGGTTTTGTATTGAGGATGTTCACACTTGATCATCAAACTTCCTCCTGAGGAGCCGCTCACTCTAGACACACCCACTTTAGCTGTCAATCACAAATATCTTATTGAATCACATTTATCAAATGTGACATCTATAGCAAATATGGAAGAAACAAACATTGTAAATTTTCAGTCACAAATATCATTAAATTTATTATTAAATACTACAATGTATAAACTTTTATACCAGATTTGATTGTCAGTTTGTTGTACTTACTAATAATATGTAGATGAACAGTATTAATAATTGAGTAACTGAACGAATGTCTGTTGATCCAAACTCCAAATAAATAAACTCCTCCATCATCTGGTGTCACAGCAGTGATTCTCACACTAAAGATGTTTTTATGTTTGTCATCAGAAATACTGAATCTTTCTTCCTCATTCCATATGCTGTAAATCATCTCAATGGAGTCTTTTTCTTCTTTGAATATGATCTTGGGATCATTTATATAATTGTATGAATATTCACAGCCAAAATTGGCAGTTTCTCCAATATTCACCATCACTCTCCTTGACACTTTACAACATGAACCTGTAATTCACAAAATTAGAAATGTATTTCCTATATATAAAAGATTTAAAGTGATCAGCAGTTTTACAAACAAATGTTGATATTTAAATGACTGACCTTCTTCCACATTCAAAGTCATATCAATGAACCACTGCCCTTCGACCCCAATCCTGTAACTTCCAGCATCTTGTGTGTTCAGTTCTCGAATGAAGATCATGAGCTCTCCGTTATCATTGGAAAATAAAGTGTATCTTCCTTCATTAATCCATTTATCATGTTTCTTATCATTTATTATTCTTCTCCACTCAGGTAATTTGGCCATATATTTAACAGAGTTACTGAACCAAAGTTTCCCAGAATCCACAAGAACACTTCCTCCAGAATATCCCGTGACGCTAAAGCATCTCACTGCAGCTGTCAATCAGATTGATACTGTGATCAGAAAGCTGATGAACAGATAACAGCATCATTACTGCAGTGATGAAAGAGAAAAGCTCTTACCTGAGATCAGGTAGAAAGTGAGGAAGATGAGGAGGATCTTCATTGTGAGTTGAGTTCAGTCTTCTTTCTGCTGAATGATCTCTCTGTGAATCTCTCTGTCTCTACATCTGTCTGCTTTAGTTACTTCCTCTTTATTCAGCTCTTTATCAGTATTGAGCAGCTTTCCTGGCTCCTCCCACCATCACCACTGACTGAATATCACATTAAACACTGAAAGAGCGCCACCTAGTGGAGTTACACTGTCTGATACTGAGCGCTTACACAGGTTTCATGGTTTCGATATAAGGACAAATGACACAGAATCGATTTGATTGTATTATTGAAATCTTCCACTAGAGTACAGTATAATTTACATGTAAACTCTGGAGGGCCTTGGTAATCTTAAAATGCAGCTTCAAAATTAAAATCATTTAAATAAATTAAAACAACAAAACATGATGATAATGCTAAAAATGCAAGATATAGTACAAAATAACACATACAACTAACATAATTCATACATCAGGAAATGTGTTGAATCACAAAGATTCAGTCTCATATATAAAGAACATCACGAGTGACTTCATGTCTTTATTAAATAGCATTTATTTTCAGTTTCTCTGGGAGATCAAAAAATACATTTGATAATTTTGTTTTGACATTTATACTTTGAGATATTGACATCTTTCTCAGCTGTAAGAAACCGCTCTGTTTTAGGTGGAAACAATTGAGGATTAATTAACTTGCAGGATAAATACTTTATGTCTTCAACAATAATATGTTCTGTCTATATTTTCAGCATCACTGATGACAGTTTAACAACACAATCTGGACAAAGAGCGAAATTAACTCTGAGACTTGAGTTCATCTGGTTCCTTTCCTTCATCTTTAACTTTGGTTTTAAAAACATCTTCATGAACGATGAGCCCATGAAATTATCAAATATAAAGCCAAAGTTTCATTCTTTCAAATTGACTCTTTCATTTCAAACTCATGTAAATCAGTGTGATTTAAAATTCCTCAAAACAGAACATGTACATACACCATCAACTACCATAACATAGGCCTACTAAAAGATCATTTCAGCAAAACCAAGACATATAATAGATATCAACACATATTTATCATTAGATGGAGCCAGAGGTTTCGATGAGACATTTGTGTTCATGTTTACAGTCTCCGTCAAGTTGATGCTCTCAAGGAGTCTTTAGTTCATTGCATTTATCTTCTCTCTTTAAATATTATGAATTAATCTTATTTTCTTTCTGAAAATGTACATATAGTACAAGCCTACTTTTTGGGTAATATTGACTTTTAGCAAGTGTAAGTGTAAAATGCTTAATATACTAATTTATATACTGTATAAGGAGGAATTTCAGGATTAATCTCAGTTATTTAACAGTGTTTCAGTTTTAATTTGTAATTTTACATTTACATTAGTGGGAGGAGATTGGCCAGTAATGAATTTCAGGTGTGATTGGTTAGTAATGTGACCAGGAAAGTATAAAATAGTTGCTGCATTGACATGGTAGGAGTGGCATGTTCCTGAAGTTGTGCTCGATGTTCAGCCTTTTAACTTCTGTGCTTGACGTGCAGCCTTAATCCTTGTGCTTGATGTGCAGTTTTTATCCTTTTGTATAGGTATGTGGAGTTATGAGCTGTGTGAATTGTTTGCGTTGAATGGTTGCCTATTGAGTGCCTAATTATATTTTTATATGATCTCTCTCTTCTTTTAGGCTGATTTATTAAAATGTTTTACACTGTCAGGAAAGTGGGTCAGGCAAACATTTATTGCTGCAGTACCTTCAATGGGCTGATGGCTGTGTTGGAATGCTGAATAACCGGTAAATGCAGTATATTACATTGAGGCCAATTTGGTTATGAGTTTGATGCAATTAATACACTTTCTTTGTGGGTGTGGTTAATATTTGTGCTCTTTGTTTATAGTATCTTCTCTGCATCTATCATATTTGGAGTTTGGTCTTGGGATTGAGCGCTGAGATTGGGTAACTGTGCTGAAGTTGTACTTTTGTTAAAGTATGTTTTGTTGTTCTTTTATTGCGGGTTATATTGATGCGTATTAACTTGAGTTGTTTTTTTGTTAAAGGGGCAGATCAGCCACTGTTTTCTCTTTGTGTATTTAAGTTTAATTTGTGTTTTTTTTTTTTTATTTTTTTGAGCTTGATGTTTGATGTGCTAAATGTTTGTCATTTGTATGATATTGCTCTCCTCTTGTTGTGTTGCAGTGTGTAGTGGCTTTGTATAGGGCCGGGCCTGCATCGGCACTTAAAGGGTTAGTTCAGCCAAAAATTAAAATTATGTCATTAATGACTCACCCTCATGTCGTTCCAAACCCGTAAGACCTCCGTTCATCTTCGGAACACAGTTTAAGATATTTTAGATTTAGTCCGAGAGCTTTCTGTCCCTCCATTGAAAATGTATGTACGGTGTACTGTCCACGTCCAGAAAGGTAATAAAAACATCTTCAAAGTAGCCCATGTGACATCAGAGGGTCCGTTAGAATTTATAGAAGCATCGAAAATACATTTCGGTCCAAAGATAACAAAAATTACGACTTTATTCCGCTTTTTCTTCTCTTCCGGGTCTGTTGTGAACGCGACTGCTGTGACTGCTGACGTACGACGCTGCTGACGTGTTATCTTTGTTATTGGGCGCACCAGAAAACACGTCAGCAGCGTTGTATGTCAACAGTCACAGCAGTCGCGTTCACAACAGACCCGGAAGAGAAGAAAAAGCGGAATAAAGTCGTAATTTTTGTTATTTTTGAAACAAAATGTATTTTCGATGCTTCTATAAATTCTAATGAGGGTGAGTCATTAATGACATAATTTTAATATTTGGGTGAACTAACCCTTTAACCTCCCCTGGTGTAGGTGATTTGGGTGGCGTGGCACTGCTGTGTGGTGTGTATTACCTAGAAGGTTGACACTGAAATGGTGTTTTAAAGGTTACTCTTTGTTTGTGCTGTATGCTGTGGGTCTTCTCTTTTCTTCTGTCTCTTACAGGTGATAGGCGGTGCATAAGAGCAGGCCCGACCCTCCTTGCCATTTTGAGGAGAGCTATTTTCTACTGTTGTGGATTTTATTGATGTTTTTAATGTTTTGCTTAGGAATAAAATTGTGATATTCAACCAATTACTACGTTTTAGGTTTAAGGTTTTAAATAATTGATTTTTGGTTTGTTCCTCCTGCCCTAAATAAGGAGGTGGCGTAGTCAGTTTATAGTTTCTTACACTACACATTTAAAATACATTTTATGTATTGTGAAAAATACACGAGCCTCAGTGCAACCGTTAAGCTGTCAAGATCATATAAAGTACCATAAAAGTGTGTAGTTGTAAGTCATCTGAAGACATAAAACAACTTTGTGTTTAAATTACAGCTTTAAATATTTGATTACTCACATAAAATCTTCCTCTCTGTGTCCTGTCAGTTCAAATCTCGATTCACCCGCGAACTCTCTGAGTTCAATCAAACGGACGCGCAGCGCCATATAAGGAGAAAAGGGAGGAGTCGAAACTGCGCCTAAATCTCATTGGCTCTCGCATGTATCGTCGCCGTCGTCGTGCCTTATTTCAATATTCAGATTCTAAAATAAGAACTGAAGGCTTGATGAGATCAGAGCCAGACACAAGTGCAAATACATTATGAATCGTTTACACTTTTTTTTTTTTTAATTAAATTGGTTTATGCTGTTTAATCACAGATTAAAGCTGAATGTCAGTACAAAATATAGCTGTGCTACAGAAAGCAAATGGGTCTGAACTGTTGGACTCCTAAAGCCTTCCAAAAACAATCAGACATTTTATGTAAACTCATTCATGGTTGGGCTTATTATCAAAAATAGTTTTGAAATGTTATTTTCCTCTGAATGACCTGACTAAAACCTTTCAAAGTGAGAGTTGGGATATAAGTATTTTTATCTTTCATATATTAAACAAATTGACAGCATCTTTTTACAGAGTGGAAAGTTTGTGTCCATCTTTACTCAAGAAACCATTTCCTGTTTTTATCATACCTGCGGGTGGCTAAAGGGCTTCTCGGTTTGACCCACAGAATATAAATAGAGCAAAAGAAAACCACAAGCTGGAGATGTTCTCATGCTGATGATCTTTATCACACTGACCACAGAATTAAACAACCCTGCAAACACAAAGCACTGAGACTTTCACAAGCAAGTCTCCTTATGCTAGTAATAAAAAAATAAAAATAAGGCATTTTTCTGAAATAACATGCGGTTCAAAAAATTGCTAACAAAGTCAAACTTATGTTTGGTCTTTAAAAAAATGGTGTAAAATTTCAGATACAGACTCGTAGAGTAATTTCACTGTTTCTCCCCCGTAATATCACAACACAACATCAAAAACTGACATTTCACATTAGATAATGCTCACAAGTATGCTCTGCTGAATCAAAGTCCGTAAATAATTCAATAGTCTTTGGCTGAATTCAGAATAGCAAACTGGCATATTACTCTTACTAACATAATAGGATGCATTATTATGCTTTGACTTTGCTCAGAGAGATAATAATGATGATAATGATCATTAAAATTAAACAGATTTACAGTAAAACCTGGAGTTGTCACTTGTTTAAGGCAGTATTTGCTTAATTTACCAACCTAAACAACACAAATGTCTGTCAGTCTCTGTTATTGATTTGTAGACTCATTGTTTTGATTTTGTTTGACCTATTTATGAAAATAAAACTGTCAAATCAAACATGGCTAATTTGTTGATCATAAAACGTTTTTCAGGCTTTTGTTGAAGGTGAATCACTGAATGATCATCTTCTGTCTGTCTGTGTTCAGTCTCATGAGTCTAGCTGTGGGTTTCCTGAATAAAGCTGTTTAACCTTCACACTCAAACTAAACTGAGACCCTGAACCCTTCACCAGTTTTCAGTGGTTTTGAAATGGATGTAAAAACGACCTGATCGTCACACAAACACAAAAAACGCCTCCAGCATTTGTGATAAACTTTGAGACAAAGACTTAATCACAGATTAAAAAGGTAATTTTCAGGTATTTGAATATCACAATAACAAAAAAAATATTTTTGTAAAATAAAATTACTTTTCAGACTGAAGTTGGTTTTTAAACTGAGAGTGTTGTCTATGAAAAATAAAATAAACATGACTGGACAAAGTATTTAGAAAAGTATTTAGAAATCACTTGAATTTGAATGAGAGTACAACTGAATTATTTCTGGGCTCAACAAAATAACTTTTAACCAAAACATTGAAACATGTTTGAAAACATCCATTATTTTGTGATTCTATGTAATGATGCATTAAAAAAAAAAAACACTTTACCTAAGAAAATTATATTTTTACCTTAGATTACATCTAGATGCAGAAGTAAAAAGTAAATTATATATATATATATATTCAGATAAAAATTACCTGATTCATTTAAAAACTGTTACAAGATTTCCTAAATGTGTCAGGTCATTTTTATTTATTTACCAGAATCCTCTGACATTACAATCAGTCTGCATACGCTAAATATTAAATGTTGACAAAGTACGTGTCTCATCTGATGCTCAGTGTTAGTTTTGGTCTCTGTATATTGTGAATGATTTATATCTCTAAATTAATTTATTACACACATCCTCTGCTGTGGCTCGTGAGATGATTGACAGCAGCGTATTCACTGTAATCCTGATTATTCCTCAAACTGACTCTGTCAGGACAGACTGCTTTCTTCTGGAAATTCACCACGGCGTAATTCAGATCCTCAGCAGATGTGACGACGATCTGAGAGTCACCGGTGGCTTCACTGTTTGCTGGTGTTGTGTGAGATCTTTTGGACGAGGAATCAGTGTCTGTCAAAGACAAGCAAATTAATTGTTTGGTTTTCTATTTCACACTCTCATATTATTCTGTTTTGCTTATTTTTAGTTGTAGTCAATAAAGCCATTATATATATATATATATATATATATATATATATATATATATTCTATATTCCAAAAAAAGTTGGGACACTGTACAAATTGTGAGTAAAAAAAAGGAATGGAATAATTTACAAATCTCATAAACTTATATTTTATTCACAATAGAATATAGATAACATATCAAATGTTGAAAGTGAGACATTTTGAAATGTCATGCCCAATATTGTCTCATTTTGGATTTCATGAGAGCTACACATTCCATAAAAGTTGGGACAGGTAGCAATAAGAGGCCGGAAAAGTTAAATGTACATATAAGGAACAGCTGGAGGACCAATTTGCAACTTATTAGGTCAATTGGCCACATGATTGGGTATAAAAAGAGCCTCTCAGAGGCTCATATTTTCTTTTTGAATAAATGTGCAAAAATGTCAACAATTCTGTGTTTTTCTGTCAATATGGGGTGCTGTGTGTACATTAATGAAGAAAAAAAAAAATGAACATGATTTTAGCAAATGGCTGCAATATAACAAAGAGTGAAAATTTTAAGAGGGTCTGAATACTTTCCGTACCCACTGAATATATATCTATATATAGCGAAAATTTTAAGAGGGTCTGTATATTTTTATTTATATTTTTTTATATTTATATATATATATTGTTGTTAATGTGTTTGTTTGGTTTATGTGGAAAAACAGACAATGTCTTTCAAAGAAAGTAAAGAGTGTAAGTATGTAAAGGAGCAGGAGTGTTACTGTGTGACTGACACCTCCTCCAGAGAGTCACCATCACTAACAGAATCACAGGGACGATCAGAAGCAGAAGAACAGACACACTGATGATCAGAGAAGAGCCTGAAAACACCAGAGATTCACCATCATAATAACAGATAGACATGCATGAGATTGTATTTCAGAGCGTGTGTGTACCTGTTACAGGAGATGGAGACGTGATCAGTGGAGGTTTAACTGATGAGAGAGAAGATGATGTTGTTTGGTGTTTATCTCTCTCTGAAACACAGAACAACAATGCTAGAAACTGAGGTAAATACACTGTTTCTCACTCACAGATACTTCATTTCCGTTTTCTCGCTGACGCTGATGCCTTTCACACATTACTGAACCATCAGACATGTTTGCTGACATACAAAACCACTAACTGTCGACTTTTGAGCATCTTGAAGCTCTCAAGTGTGAATAAAACACAACAGAAGCAACTCTGAGAACACACTTTCTGTTATTAGCAAAACAGTGATTAATAAATCTCACATTTGTCCTGTAAGCAATGCTGAGATGAGGATGAATGTGCAAGCGGTTTTATTAATGTGATGATGACAGCAGGGAAAATAACAATCAACCAACATAGACAAACTATAAGGAACAAACGGAAGACTATTTAGACATTTATACACACATAAACTAAAATGGAAACAGAATAATGAAAAACCAAGGGAACTGAAATGAAACAAGGAACAAGTGGAACATTACAAACTAAGAGTCATGGAAAATTTCAACATGAAAAAGTGAAAGCATAATGATGATAAAGATCCCATGTTTGCTGTGGTTCTTGATTGTATCTGGTCTTTCACAGAAAAGGTTCTAAAGAACCCTACAGTGTTCTATCAGGTGCTTCATTACTGTATATGAAACCTTTTAGGGGTTTCCACATGTTTATGGATTTAGTTTTAATTATATTTTTTTATATATACAGTATATAATATCTTATTTTATTAATTTGTATTATTTAACGGCTTGTAATCATAATTTATTAGTAAAAAAAATTAACCTGTTAAGGTTAATGATGTAAGGCGTTTCTCCTTCTACAGAACCTCTTTGGCCATTTCTAATAGCATCTGCAGGTGTTTAGTGTTATTACTGTAATAATGTGTGGTGATTTTCTGTAGATCAGCGTGAGTTTGAGAGTCTCGGTTACTCACCTTTTCTAACGTTCATCTTTACTTCAGTGTATGAATCTTTTTTCATAGTTCTATCAACTGCACACTGATACATCCCAGAATCCTGTTCACTCAGATCTCTGAAGGTCACCGTGAAAACTGCTGCTCTTGTGTCGTCATACAGAGAGAATCTTCCAGAATGAACCCATTTATCTTTCTCTTCAGTCCTGATGAGTTCAATGCACCACTTACCCTTTTCTTTCTCTGGCTTCTTTCCTTTACAAAAATACTTTGTGTTTTGGGTATCTTTCTCCACATATCTGCATGTGATGTTGACTTCACCGTCTGAATATCCTTTCACACTAATTGACCTCACGACATCTACAACAAACCAGCAGGTGGAACTAAATGAAGATAAACTTTCAAATTCAGTTCAGTTGCTGTTTCTTTAATATATATATATATATATATATATATATATATATATATATATATATATATATGTATGTGTGTGTGTGTGTGTGTGTGTGTGTGTGTGTGTATATAATTACCCAATGTAATTGTGTCCTGGAATCAGTTTTACGTAAAAAAACTTCACTGTTAAAAATATGGTAGCAACATTTTAGGTTTTACAGACTTAACTTAAATTCACAATAGAATACTGTATTTCATTAAATGATCTAATGTTCATAAACCAACATATTGAAGTACTAATATCTGTTTTGAACCATTGTAATGCACTAACCACACGAAAAACTGGTAGTGATGAGAAAGTTCATGGTGAATCAAAGCTCATCACTAACTTCCACAAGCTGAGAAGTGATAGGGATAGGGATATGGATATGGATATATATATATATAGATATATATATATAGATATATATATATAGAAGGTGCACAGTGTCATTCACACAAACATTAAACACCATTATGGTAACACACAATACTGAAATAATGCAATAAACATTAATTTAACAACTTTAGATGAAAGATAAAACCCTAATGTACACAACTGGTAAGAAGAAAAACTAAGAAACAGTTATTTCAATGAAAAAACATAAAATATGAAGTGTCATGCAGGGAGTTCTGGGAGTGTCAATTTACAGTTTTTCACTGTAAATTCAACAATGACTTTTTCTTTTTCACTTCCAAAAACTGTAATTTTAATGTTATTTTACTGTAAAATTACATTAAATGTAATTACAGTTATTCACCGTATATAATATGGAAACCTACTGATAACCAATTAACAGGTTTTTACTGTAGCATTTTTACAGTCTTTTACTGTTAAGATCACAATCATTTTTTACAGTGTATATATAACACAGTAAACATGAGCTAAAGTTAAAGACTCTGCTGTTTTGAGTGATTTACAGTGAGTTCAGACTCTTACCAGGAATCATCAGCAGAGTGAAAGTCCAGATGATCTTCATTCTTCTCTCTTCTTCAGTGATCTTCTCTGTTGTTAGTAGATTTGGTTCTTCTGAAGCTCTCGATGTGTCTTCAGATGAGTTTTGAGTGTTTCTTTCCTGGTTACATGTTTAACATGAACTGCTGAATGTGACAGAGAGACACCCACTTCCTCTATTTCTGCTACAGAGAGAGAGAGAGAGAGAGAGAGGTTGATATTGGAAGTGGCACACAGGCTTCATTTGACAGTGACATCTGATGGACAGTCGTGCAAACAGCAGCGGTTCCCATGACAGCTGCTTAAGTGCAGTTTTATTATTGATCAGCATGTTTTATATCACAGTGAGATCTCAGTGACACTACAGAAATAATAAATAACAAATATCACCATACTAACCCAGTCGATTTATCACAACACATTAGGACAACTGTTTACAACCTTTCTGAAATGTTATGTTTAATTATGCAAATGAGCCTGTATTTAATTAAATATGCACTACTTTGCATATATTTCCAGAATAGAAATAAGAACATTTGATAAAGTCAGGTTCAAGATTCTTGTTTTGATTTTATTGACATATAAAGGTTTTTATGGAGGGCATTTTGGATTTCTCTTTGTTGTCACTGCATGAATCAGAAAATACTGTCAACAGACAGACAGAAAAAAAAGAATAATTCACAGTGTTTTTAGGGTTTAAATGTTATAATATGTTATATGCAACTGATATATAAACAAACACCCCTGTAAAACCCTTCAGAATATAGATATAGAAACTCATTTGAGAATAAAGCTATTAAAGATATGTATTGTGACTGAAATCTATAGACACCAATAAAGTTAAATAAAATAAACATTACGCATGAACAAATGTGGACTTTGCATGTTTTATTTCCAATAGACTGAAATAAGACTTGGGTTATGGAAGCTAAATAGACAAAAATCTCAAAATTGAGCAGTGCATGAAAAAAACACAATGGTTTTGACTGTAGTGTCTTAAAGGGTTAGTTCACCCAAATATTAAAATTATGTCATTAATGACTCACCCTCATGTCGTTCCAAACCCGTGAGACCTCCGTTCATCTTCGGAACACAGTTTAAGATATTTTAGATTTAGTCCGAGAGCTTTCAGTCCCTCCATTGAGAATGTATGTACGGTATACTGTCCACGTCCAGAAAGGTAATAAAAACATCATCAAAGTAGTCCATGTGACATCAGAGGGTCCATTAGAATTTTTTGAAGCATCGAAAATACATTTTGGTCCAAAAATAGCAAAAACTACGACTTTATTCAGCGTTCTCTTCTCTCCCGGGTCTTTTATGAGCGCGTTCACAATACTGCAGTTTAGTGATATCCGGTTCACGAACGAATCACTCGTTGTAACCGGATCTTCTTGAACCAGTTCACCAAATCGAACTGAATCGTTTGAAACGGTTCGCGTCTCCAATAAGCATTAATCCACAAATGACTTAAGCTGTTAACTTTTTTAATGTGGCTGACACTCCCTCTGAGTTCAAATAAAACAATATCCCGGAGTAATCCATTTGCTCAAACAGTACACTGACTGAACTGCTGTGAAGAGAGAACTGAAGATGAACATCGAGCCGAGCCAGATAACGAACGAATGATTGACTCGTTCTCGAGTCAAGAACCGGTTGCATAGGTTTTCGGATCACTAGTAGTGATGGGAAGTTCTGTTTCTTTTTCCGCGAACCGGTTCTTTCAGACAGTTTGATTCAATAAACCGGTTGGCGAAAACGGTTCACCAGTTCTTTTGCGCTCAACGTAATGACTTCATTGGCGATGACTGCCCTTGATTCAAGCCTTCGGTTTACCCGCGCTCATAACATTAGTAATCAGGTTTCAGAATCAATCATCAAAAGAACCAGTTCCGGTTCAGACGCGCTGTGGGTGTCAGTCTGAAATCACGCATGCGCAGTATCATCCGCTCCTCGGTTCTCGTAACCGGACGCGTCCACGAAACGGTTCTTGACTCGAGAACGAGTCAATGTTTCGTTCGTTATCTGGCTCGGCTCGATGTTCATCTTCAGTTTCTCTCTTCACAGCATTCAGTTCAGTGTACTGTTTGAGGTTAAATGGATTACTCCGGGATATTGGTTTATTTGAACTCAGAGGGAGTGTCAGCCACATTAAAAAAGTTAACAGCTTAAGTCATTTGTGGATTAATGCTTATTGGAGACGCGAACCGTTTCACAACGATTCAGTTCTGATTTTTGTTTTTTAGGGTTAAAATGGTTATAATATGTTATATTCAACTGATATATAAACAAACACCCCTGTAAAACCCTTCAGAATATAGATATAGAAACTCATTTGAGAATAAAGCTATTAAAGATATGTATTGTGACTGAAATCTATAGACACCAATAAAGTTAAATAAAATAAACATTACGCATGAACAAATGTGGACTTTGCATGTTTTATTTCCAATAGACTGAAATAAGACTTGGGTTATGGAAGCTAAATAGACAAAATTTACAATTAAAAGAGTACTATTTAGAATCAAAAAGTTTTTTTGATTTTTTTTTTTTAAGGGGAATAGAAAAACGAACACTTAAAAATTATGTCATTAATGACTCACCCTCATGTCGTTCCAAACCCGTGAGACCTCCGTTCATCTTCGGAACACAGTTTAAGATATTTTAGATTTAGTCCGAGAGCTTTCAGTCCCTCCATTGAGAATGTATGTACGGTATACTGTCCACGTCCAGAAAGGTAATAAAAACATCATCAAAGTAGTCCATGTGACATCAGAGGGTCCGTTAGAATTTTTTGAAGCATCGAAAATACATTTTGGTCCAAAACTAGCAAAAACTACGACTTTATTCAGCGTTCTCTTCTCTTCTCCCGGGTCTGTTATGAGCGCGTTCACAATACTGCAGTTTAGTGATATCCGGTTCGCGAACGAATCACTCGTTGTAACCGGATCTTCTTGACCCAGTTCACCAAATCGAACTGAATCGTTTGAAACGGTTCGCGTCTCCAATCATTAATCCACAAATGACTTAAGCTGTTAACTTTTTTAGTGTGGCTGACACTCCCTCTGAGTTCAAATAAACCAATATCCCGGTGTTATTCATTTACTCAAACAGTACACTGACTGAACTGCTGTGAAGAGAGAACTGAAGATGAACATCGAGCAGAGCCAGATAACGAACTAATGATTGACTCGTTCTCGAGTCAAGAACCGGTTGCATAGGTTTTCGGATCACTAGTAGTGATGGGAAGTTCTGTTCTTTTCCGCGAACCGGTTCTTTCGGACAGTTTGATTCAATAAACCGGTTGGCGAAAACGGTTCACCAGTTCTTTTGCGCTCAACGTAATGACTTCATTGGCGATGACTGCCCTTGATTCAAGCCTTCGGTTTACCCGCGCTCATAACATTAGTAATCAGTTCAGAATCAATCATCAAAAGAACCAGTTCGGGTTCAGACGCGCTGTGTGTCAGTCTGAATCACGCATGCGCAGTATCATCCGCTCCTCCGTTTCTCGAACCGGACGCGTCCGACAGAAACGGTTCTTGACTCGAGAACGAGTCAATGTTTCGTTCGTTATCTGGCTCGGCTCGATGTTCATCTTCAGTTCTCTCTTCACAGCAGTTCAGTCAGTGTACTGTTTGAGTAAATGGATTACTCCGGGATATTGGTTTATTTGAACTCAGAGGGAGTGTCAGCCACATTAAAAAAGTTAACAGCTTAAGTCATTTGTGGATTAATGCTTATTGGAGACGCGAACCGTTTCAAACGATTCAGTTCGATTTGGTGAACGGGTTCAAGAAGATCCGGTTACAACGAGTGATTCGTTCGCGAACCGGATATCACTAAACTGCAGTATTTGTGAACGCGCTCATAACAGCACGTGGCGGGAGAGAAGAGAACGCTGAATAAAGTCGTAGTTTTTGCTATTTTTGGACCAAAATGTATTTTCGATGCTTCAAAAAATTCTAACGGACCCTCTGATGTCACATGGACTACTTTGATGATGTTTTTATTACCTTTCTGGACGTGGACAGTATACCGTACATACATTCTCAATGGAGGGACTGAAAGCCTCTCGGACTAAATCTAAAATATCTTAAACTGTGTTCCGAAGATGAACGGAGGTCTTACGGGTTTGGAACGACATGAGGGTGAGTCATTAATGACATCATTTTAATATTTGGGTGAACTAACCCTTTAAGACTTAAGATAATTATAATTATCCAAACATACTTCAAACATATCATATTAACATAGCAACATTTGTGTGTCATGTGTCTCCACTATATGAGATTAAAACCTGCTAGAAAACACAAACCAAGAGCAAATGTTCAGATGGTGGAGTAGAGTCACTGCTCAGGTGTTCAGCACCACGGACAGCAGCTGAGATTCATCACAAACACACTCCTGTTCTCATTGACATGACATTACACTTTAGAAACATCTTATAATGCTGCATAACTGACCTTCAACATGCTTCGAAACTTTAAAGTTGATTTATAAAATGGATAGATTAGGACTGGCTGAGTGGCAAAGCCGTTGTAAAATGCTTTATAAACCACACCTGTGACCAAATTACATTAGTATTTCAGGATTGAAAACCACTATAAAGGAAAACACAATCCGGCTGCATGACTAGGCAGGGAAAGGTAAGACAGGACAGGACAGGACAAGACAGTGAACGATGCAGCACATGAAACAAACATTCTCACAAAAGACAAAGAACACAGAGAAATAACAGAGACGCGAACGGGGAGGATAACAAGGGAGGGCAAGTGGGGTAAATGAATTAATATTCAACAAGGAGGGCAGGGTCAGGACATGCGCTGGCACCAAGAAAAACAAGAGCTCCTGGCTGATGAAAACTCACAGTCCAGACGCTCAACAAAAACACATGACGTGGCATGACATACAGCCAAGTGGTGACCCATACTCAGAATTCGTGCTCTGCATTTAACCCATCCAAAGTGCACACATACAGCAGTGAACACACACACACCGTGAACACACACCCGGAGCAGTGGGCAGCCATTCATGCTGCGGCGCCCGAGGAGCAGTTGGGGGTTCGGTGCCTTGCTCAAGGGCACCTCAGTCGTGGTATTGCCAGCCCGAGACTCGAACCCACAACCTTAGGGTTAGGAGTTAAACTCTATAACCACTAGGCCATGACTTCCCCGACAAACACAATGAATGACAGGAAGAGACTGAGCAAACACAAACCGCACATTCACACAAAGATATCAGCATGCATCTGTCACCAAACTCTGACCAAAAGACTGTATCTAAATTTTACAACTAAGGAGCATCACAACTAAGGAGGTGATTGACAGCAGCGTATTCACTGTAATCCTGATTATTCCTCAAACTGACTCTGTCAGGACACTCTGCTTTCTTCTGGAAATTCACCACGGCGTAATTCAGATCCTCAGCAGGTGTGACGAAGATCTGAGAGTCACCAGAGGCTTCCTGAACTGTAGAGTAAACTGATGAATCAGAGGGGTTTGTGGGTAATTGAGCAGTGGCATAAACTGTGTTAGATGAATCAGAGGGGTTTGTGGGTAATTGAGGAGTGGCATAAACAGTGTTAGATGAATCAGAGGGGTTTGTGGGTAATTGAGCAGTGGCATAAACAGTGTTAGATGAATCAGAGGGGTTTGTGGGTAATTTTTTGTGAGTGTCTTTAATCTCATCATAAACATATCCAGTGTGAGAAACCTGAGGAGAGACATAGAAATAATTTTACAGCTCTGAATATCTTCATGATGGAGGCATTAGAATTTATTTTCATTATGAATAAAATAATGATCTTATTTTATACAGTAACTGGACTGACTGCTTCATGTTTTCCTGCTCCAGTCTGAGATGACGAATCACCGCCTGCCAAACATTAGCTTTAAATGAGTGACATTATATCATATTCCAACACTGATGTCAGTTTTCACACATCATCAAATATCTGTATTTTGTAGCTGTAGCCAATAGGTGGCGATAGAATCAAAGTGGAAAAACAAATCTTCATTTTAAGCTCGATATGAATGAGAGTTTCTGTATCTAAAAGAGTTTTACCTCGAGACTGATGCTTCTTATAGATAAACAGTAATAAGAGACCAATGATGATCAGAACCAGAAGAACCAGAACCAGAAAGATGATCAGAGAAGAGCCTGAAAACACTGAATATGAAATAATGAGTGAATCTGATTACTTTGAGTGGAATATTAAATCATATGTTTATATTTTAACTACAAAGGCACCTTTGGACATGTCAGAAGACACTGATGCAGAAGGTTTGAAAACAGAAGAAGTTGATGATGATGATGTTGTCATATTTGGAACATCTGTAAAACAATAATAACACGGACAGGAAGTTCATGTTTGCTGAAGCACAGACACCCAGAAAACAAAACACACAAGCTGTTAGATTGAGTTGTAGGAACTTGAATGAAATAACACATAGTGAACAACACAAAACAGCACAAGTGATAGACAAAAAACTATTTCAGTATTTTCATCTGCAAGCTTCACTGTAAAAAAAAGTCTGTAGTTTTTACAAAATAATTTTGGCAGCTGTGGTTGCCAGAATACTTTTGTAAAAAATACAGAAAAACTGTAAACACAATTACGGCCAAAAACTGTAAATTTTACAGTATAAAACTGTTATTTACAAACAAGAAATTTTTAATGTAAACCAGTAAATTCAACAACGCACACTGCTATTAAAATCTGTTTTGTACCTTTAACATACTGACAACCACCATAATAATGCAGGTGGTAAAAGAGAAAGCCACATGAAGAATCGAAGTTCATCACAAGTAGCTTCGCCACAAGCAGAAGTTTATATTAATATATAGAAGGTGCACAAAGTCATTCATGCAAACACAAAACACCATCATGGTGACACACGATACTTAAACAATTCAATAAACTTTTATTAAACAGCAGAAGATGTAACATAAAGCCCAAATGTACAACTGATAACAAAAAAACTATTAAAAAACATGATTATTTAAACAAAATACTTTCAAATGTGGAGCGTCACACAGGGAATTCTGGGAATATCAGTTTACAGTTTTTGACTGTAAATTATACATTGATTTGTTCTTTTTTATTTCTAAAAACTGTAAAATTAACAGCATTTTACTGTAAAATTACATGAAATGTCTGGTTAGATCTTTTACAGTTTTTCCCTGTATATAGTACAGGAACTTACTGTTAACCTATTAACACTTTTTTTTTGTAGCGTTTTTACAAAATTGTACAGTTAAAATGACACTTATTTTTTACAGTGTTCATTAACTGCAGTTTTAACTGTAGCACAAATGTGGCAGAGCTAACCCAGAGCAATACTCACCTGCACATCCAGATGTCAACACTAGCACTGTAGTAATACTGAGGCCAAATGATCAACTAATGCTGCAACACCAAACACTGCTGTAATACTGAATTACCACACACTCTCAAACTGTAGATGCCCACTTCCTGAATTTACACACTGCTGTAAACTTTCCTAAGAAAATTATATGTAAATACTTCAGTAACTTCATCAATAGTTGATCTACAACTACAACACAATCTGTAACAGGATTTCAATGCTCCTGCAGCAGCTGAGAGACTGATGCTCTTCTCACAACAATCAGCTGTTTGAGAGACAAATCAAGTGCAGCAATGTTAGAATTAAACGAGAGAGTCATCAATTCAGCACAGAAACAAATGAAAGCAGCTCACCCTTCTTAACGTCCAGCTTAAACTCAGAGAAGAAACTGTACACTGTAAAAAATGACCGTGAAATTTACAGAAAAACTATGTAAAATCCATACAGAAAAGTATTGTAAACCCCAAAACATATTTTTTTTGTTTAATTCACAGTGGAATTTTGTAAACTATTAAACATAATATTTTGTTATATTTACAATAACAATATGTGATTGTAATCAAAATTATTTGTTAAAATTACAAATTATTGGTATCAAAAACAGAGAAATACTGTAATACTCATAACAAAACAATTTTGTTAATTTGACATGCAAATATTGTAAAAACTAAAGTTTTAGTCTGTTGTTTTTAAAAATACAAATAAAGTATGTATGTCACTTTACAAGTTTATGCTGTAGACTAATTTTAGCATGATTGATGAAACGATGCAAATTGAGGTAATACATTTTTTTCCCACAAAAAATAAAAATAATTGTGAACCTGAGAGGTTGCCCATCTATATATATAAAAATATGGCTACAATTATAATAATATTGTTTTTATAATTTAGGCTATTTGTTTGTAGCATATTGTACACTGTAAAAAATAAGTGTCATTTTAACTGTACAATTTTGTAAAAACGCTACAAAAAAAAAAGTGTTAATAGGTTAACGGTAAGTTCCTGTACTATATACAGGGAAAAACTGTAAAAGATCTAACCAGACATTTCATGTAATTTTACAGTAAAATGCTGTTAATTTTACAGTTTTTAGAAATAAAAAAAGAACAAATCAATGTATAATTTTACAGTCAAAAACTGTAAACTGATATTCCCAGAATTCCCTGTGTGACGCTCCACATTTGAAAGTATTTTGTTTAAATAATCATGTTTTTTAATAGTTTTTTGTTATCAGGTTGTACATTTGGGCTTTATGTTACATCTTCTGCTGTTTAATGAAAGTTTATTGAATTGTTTAAGTATCGTGTGTCACCATGATGGTGTTTTGTGTTTGCATGAATGACTTTGTGCACCTTCTATATATTAATATAAACTTCTGCTTGTGGCGAAGCTACTTGTGATGAACTTCGATTCTTCATGTGGCTTTCCTCTTTTACCACCTGCATTATTATGGTGGTTGTCAGTATGTTAAAGGTACAAAACAGATTTTAATAGCAGTGTGCGTTGTTGAATTTACTGGTTTACATTCAAATTTTCTTGTTTGTAAATAACAGTTTTATATTGTAAAATTTACAGTTTTTGGCTGTAATTGTGTTTACAGTTTTTCTGTATTTTTTACAAAAGTATTCTGGCAACCACAGCTGCCAAAATTATTTTGTAAAAACTACAGACTTTGTTTTACAGTGTACTGTAAAATTTACAGTTTTTTGGCCGTAATTGTGTTTACAGTTTTTCTGTATTTTTTTACAAAAGTATTCTGGCAACCACAGCTGCCAAAATTATTTTGTAAAAACTACAGACTTTTTTTTTTACAGTGTACTGTAAAATTTACAGTTTTTGGCCGTAATTGTGTTTACAGTTTTTCTGTATTTTTTACAAAAGTATTCTGGCAACCACAGCTGCCAAAATTATTTTGTAAAAACTACAGACTTTTTTTTACAGTGTAGTCTTCAGAAACTTTGACTATAATCTTATATTCTCCAGAATCGTTCTCATTCAGCTCTCTGATAAACACACGTAAGAGACGTGCAGATCTGTCATCATGAACGGAGAATCGGCCGACATCTTTCCATTCTGCTGCTCTGTCAGTGTTTATTACAGTTATACACTGATCTGCTACAGTTTCATAAACTTATTTCTCATGGTTCTCATGATTCATCTCATATTTGTAGTTTATAATGATGTCTCCTCCTGAATATCCCGTCACAGCACTGATTTGTTGACCCGTTAAACACAAATCTAGATAATTTGTCATTTTAGACTCAGTGAACACATATATTACAGTCAGTGTTGAGTGTGTGATGTTGATGATCATCATGAGTTTGAGAGTCTCAGTTACTCACCTGTTACAACCTTCAGATTCACTTCAGTGTAAGGATCTAGTCCTGGTTTCTCAACTCCACACCAGTACGTCCCAGAATCCTGTTCACTCAGATTTCTGAAGGTCACAGTGAAAACTGCTGCTCTTGTGTCGACAAACAGAGAGAATCTTCCAGAATCAACCCATTTATCTTTAGTCTCGGTTCTGATGAGGTCAGAGCACGTGAGCCACTCTCCTCTACAAAAATACTTTGCATTGTCAGTATATTTTCTATCATATGTGCATGTGATGTTGACTTTTCCTTCTGAATATCCTCTCACTCTGATGGAGCTCACCACACCTACAACAAACCAGCATCTCAATACAACACCAGTGTATTCATAAGACTGAACAGAGATGAACTTTCAAATATCTTCAAAAGTGTTCAAATCCAACTCAACATGAGCTGAAGTTAAATCTCTGCTGTTTTGAGTGATTTACTGTGAGTTCAGACTCTTACCAGGAATCATCAGCAGAGTGAAAGTCCAGATGATCTTCATTCTTCTCTCTTCTTCAGTGATCTTCTCTGTTGTTAGTAGATTCAGTTCTTCTGAAGCTCTCGATGTGTGTTCAGATTAGTGTTTCCTGGAAACATCTGAAACAAGAACTGCTGAATGAACTGCCCACTTTTCTTTTGAGAGAGAGAGAGATAGAGAGAGAGAGAGAGAGAGAGAGAGAGAGAGAGAGAGAGAGAGAGGAGAGAGAGAGAGAGAGAGAGAGAGAGAGAGAGAGAGAGAGAGAGAGAGAGAGAGAGATTAATTAACAGGGAAGTGAAACTATAATTTCACACATGCTTCACATGAACATGCAGATAAAACTCATAATAAAGGCCTTTTTACAGAGATTTTAATATAATTATTCTGTCATTCAAAGGCTTTATTTTCTTATTTTCTCATAATATGTAATGTTTTTAACTGTTTAAGTGTTTAATAAAGTGTATCTTGAGTGAATCACACTCATGTTAGAGACGGTAACATCTGGTGGACAGACATGCAAACAGCAGCAGCTCTCATTAATTGATTGATTGATTATTTTCAGAGAATAGTGTGATTACTAATAGCATTCTCCAGGCACTATATACAGAATATAATTAAGAGAGTAAATAATCTTGGAGAAAAGAACACCGTCTGTGGTTGGTAAATAACTAAATATTTCTTTAAACTCTGGAAGCTGACATTATAATTGTATTATTTGTTGAGTCTGAAGGAGCTCCACATAATAACAGTGTCTCAGTCAACAGAGTGAGTTTATGATTATCTGTCTGTCAGTGTTTGAAAAAAAGTATTTTGCAGTTATGTTTGATTATGCTGCTAAAGATGCATAAGGCCGGTATACACTGTGTGATTTCAGCAAGGTTCAGCAAGGTTTTTGGCCTTAAATACACACTTAACTTTTTTTTATATTATTTCTTTTTTATTAAGAGTTTTACTTCAGATTGAATCTAGATGCTCCAGTCCAAAGAGACAGAGATCAATGTCAAGTAAGAGCTGTTAAAAGATTTTTATTTGCATTTCACTTTTCACATTCAGCTTTACAGAAGTGATAAACTGTAGATGTAAGACAAAAAAAATAAAAAAATAAAAATGTTTAGATATCAGAAGAAACAATCAGATTCATCTGGAGGAAAGTTTCCTCTGACATTCAATGTTCATGTTGCTAAATATGATCTGTTCACAGAACGAGGCTCATTTGGTGCTCAGTGTTTGTTTCAGAAGCTGAATACTGAACATCTCAAACTCCTTTAAAATCAATCAGTTTCTGACACACATTCTCTGCAGTGGAGATTCAGTTGATGATGATGATGATGATGGTGATGATGGTGATGATGATTGATGGTGCTGATGATGATGATGGTGATGATGGTGATGATGATGAAGGTGATGATGTTTCTGAAACATCTGTATAAAAGACAACAAAGCAATGAATTTCTAAAAGATGTTTTTTTCACACACAGAACTTGTCATCACGTGTCTCTTGGTGAATATAAGTGTTACTGATGTCATTCACACACTCACTATCCAGAATTCATGTTTGTTTGAGTTTCTGTAACTGAAGTCTGTGGTTTCTCAGTGAATAAATTAGTTCATAGCAGGTTACTGGATGAGCATCTTTAACTGCAGCTTCTTTAATTATAGAACAAGACTGGTTCAGTGACTCACAGCAGTACAACAACTGCTCTAATACTGCATCCAGATGAACACACTTCAACTAGTTAAAAACTACAGTAATACTGTGTCCAATGATCAACTAATGCTGCAACACCAAACAAACACTGTAGAAATATTCCATTATTGCATACAGAACTAGAACTTCTGCTTTTAAAGTATGTCCAGATCTGCAGGTCCTGCATTTGCACACTGCTGTTGCTTATATGTATTATGATACTTTAGTATCTAGATAATGAAAATTGCCATTTGCAACATGGACAGAGACAATGTAAACTGGGATCATTTAAAGAATGAAATGAAGAATAAACACACAAACACTGTAATCTACTTTACTCTGTGTGCAGTTTCTCATTGAGCAGAACAACATTGATCTACATAGACTGTGAACTATGTAGTTTTTATAAGGAAACATCCTCTTTTTAACTGTGGTTTGTGGTTTTGCTTTGTTAAACAGACAGAACATCTACAATTAACCAACTACAACACAATCTGTAACAGGATTTCAATGATCCTGCAGCAGCTGAGAGACTGATGCTCTTCTCACAACAATCAGCTGTTTGAGAGACAAATCAAGTGCAGCAATGTTAGAATTAAACAAGAGAGTCATCAATTCAGCACAGAAACAAATGAAAGCAGCTCACCCTTCTTAACGTCCAGCTTAAACTCAGAGAAGAAACTGTAGTCTTCAGAAACTTTGACTATAATCTTATATTCTCCAGAATCGTTCTCATTCAGCTCTCTGATAAACACACGTAAGAGACGTGCAGATCTGTCATGAGTTTGAGAGTCTCAGTTACTCACCTGTTACAACATTCAGATTCACTTCAGTGTAAGGATCTAGTCCTGGTTTCTCAACTCCACACCAGTACGTCCCAGAATCCTGTTTACTCAGATTTCTGAAGGTCACAGTGAAAACAGCTGCTCTTGTGTCGTCAAACAGAGAGAATCTTCCAGAATCAACCCATTTGTTTTTCTTATCAGTCTTGATGAGGTCAGAGCATGTGGACCACTCTCCTCTACAAAAATACTTTGTATTGTCTGTATATTTTCTATCATATCTGCATGTGATGATGACTCCTCCTCCTGAATATCCTCTCACACTGATGGAGCTCACCACACCTACAACAAACCAGCATTAAAAACACTTTATATAATGATGAGACTAAACACAGATGAAGTTTTAAACCGATTTGACAGTTTTTTTTTTTAAAAGTCAATTCAACAACATGAGCTGAAGTTAAAGTCTCTGCTGTTTTGTGTGATTTACTGTGAGTTCAGACTCTTACCAGGAATCATCAGCAGAGTGAAAGTCCAGATGATCTTCATTCTTCTCTCTTCTTCAGTGATCTTCTCTGTTGTTAGTAGATTCAGTTCTTCTGAAGATCTCGATGTGTGTTCATATGAGTTCTGAGTGTTACCTGGAAGTTTCTTTAACATAAAGTTAACAGAGATCCACACTTCCCCTGAGAGAGAGAGAGAGAGAGAGAGAGAGAGAGAGAGAGAGAGACAGAGAGAGAGAGAGACAGACAGAGAAAGAGAGACAGAGAGACTCTGAACAGTGACACCTGATGGACACACGTGCAAACAGCAGTTCCCATAGTCTTCCTACAGATGTACGTCACTTTTTCGGTCAAGTGTGTTCGCATAGAGGTTTTCAAGAGCTAATGTGAATAAATATAGATTTAAACTCAAAGAGACAGGATAGTCTGCGCATGACCTGATATTTTATTTGGACCCAGAAAGCGAGATGAACATCACGGAGCGCTCAACACTTGTGCAGTGTGTGTTTCATTCATACTCGAGGCCGGAGGGAGCTCTCGCGCAGAAAGACGAAGCAGGAAATTCCTAACATGGACAAAAGCGTCCAACAATTGCTGTATGAAAACAGTTGTTTTCACAGAAAAACAGAAACTTTTGGAAACACGAAGACATTAAATATATGATTGCGACAATATATGGTTTTTCAAGTCATCTCCAGCAGGTGATAAAGTATATGAACAATGCAGTGCTAAATGACATTTAGCATTTATTACAGTATAGAAACTATTCTGCCTTATTATGTGATTAAAAAAGTGTTTGTAGTATATAAACAAATCATTATTATTGGTTATTGCCAAGAAGTTATAGATTTCTAAGCCAATTAAATGCTAGAAATTAGAGAAAAATTAAGCTTGCATATATAATATCCATTACCAGTCAACAGTTTTTGAACAGTAAGCTTGTTAATGTTTTTTAAAGAAGTCTCTTCTGTTCTCCACGCCTGCATTTATTTTATCCAAAGTACAGCAAAATAGTTGCATTATGAAATATTTTTTGCTAGCCTATTTAAAATAACTGTTTGCTATTTGAATATATTTCAAAATGTCATTTATTGAGATTCCAAAGCTGAATTTTTAGCATCATTACTCCAGTCACACGATCCTTCAGAAATAATTCTGATATTCTGATTTGCTGCTCAAAAACATTATGATAATGTTGCAAAAAGCTGAGTAGAATTTTTTCAGGTGTCTTTGATGAATAGAAAGTTCAGAAGAACAGCATTAATCTGAAATAGAAATCTTTTGTAAAAATTATGTCTTTATCATCACTATTGATCAATTTAAAGCATTCTTGCTAAATAAAAGTGTTCATTTCTATAATTTATTTTCCAAAAAATTAAAATTATGCTGACGCTTTTGAAAGTTTAATAGTGTATAATGTTACAAAAGCTTTTTATTTCACATAAATGCTGATCTTTGGATCCTTCTATTATTCAAAGAATATTGAAAAATTACTCATCTGTTTTAAATATTGATAATCAGCAAATCAGCATATTAGAATGATTTCTGAAGGATATGATACTGAAGACTGGAGTAATGATGCTGAAAATTCACCTTTGATCACAGGAATAAATTACATTTTAAAATATATTCAAATAGAAAACAGTTATAGTTATATACACTCTAAAAAATGCTGGGTTAAATGTAACCCAGTGCTGGGTTAAAAAGGGACCAACCCAGCGGTTGGGTTGTTTTGACCCAGCGGTTGGGTTATTTTGACCAGAGGTGGGTAGTCCAGGGGTCAGAAAGTAAAAGTCCTGCCATATTTTTGCTCCATCCATGAACTCAGCAGCTGATTTCACCAGAGGAGGAACCAAGTCATTCCTTTCAAGTCACAAACAAGTCTCAAGTCAAATCCCAAGTCCTCAAAGAGTTAAAGTTAATGAGATAAATAAGTGATTAATTAAATGATGATTGTGCATTAATGATGAACACATGCTGTTATTGGAACTTACAGAGGATCAGATGTTGACGTTTTATTGGTTAAAATGATGCCACCATCATGGAGATCAGTGTTTGATTTAGTTGTGCTCTTGACCCTTGACTTGTTGTGCTAGATCTCTCTCTCTGTAGAAATGCATGTGGTGTTTTACAATGATGAGATATTTGCTGTTTATATGTGATGAAACAAGCGTCATGAAATTGGCCTGATTTCATTTAAAATAACTTGCTTCCATTTAACATGTTCAGGTTTTGCATTAAGAACTATGTGAAACTACAGAACACTGTTGTTCTAAAATATATAGTGAATTAATAAAAAAAAGTATATGTGTGTATATATATGTGTGTGTGTATACATATAATACACCAAAAAAAAAACATCTACTATACTATTTAGACACAGAGAGACATCAAGAACCAGTATACCAATCTCAACAATGGTGACAATCAACAAAATGCTTCATGATGCAATGAATGCTGGGTAACACCATAGTAAAAACTCCCATCATGCACTGCAGTATGAAAAATTATTGTCACCACTGTTGAGGATAGTATGATAAATGTTCATAGCTAAATTCCTGAGCTGACATAGCTTTTTTTTTTTTTATTCAATATTGACACATTAAGGTGGCAATTTGTTTAATAGTTTTTTTTTTTTTTTGTAGTTCTACAGTACCTGAACAATAAACCAAAGAGAGAGACTGCTTTATGATGTTTATTTACCATGAGTTATTAGCAGAAATCACAAGTTACTTTGCTACTTCAATCTTTTGATTCAGCAATGCATAAATGTTTGCTGTGAAACAATATTGCAATTGCTTAGAAACCAACTACTTTGAGTTATTAAAAGGGTCAAGAGACTAATTAAAGCAAACCTTGACCACAGTTATGGTGGCATCTTGTGTGCTTTTAAAAAAAAAAAAATAAATCAGTATATTTCATCCAAGGCTGTGCCTGGAGTCAGTTGTAGTTCTTATGTTTCTCTTTTCTTCAGTGATGTTGATTGTTAACAGCAGGTGTTCCTCACTAATGCACAATCTTCATTTAATTAGTCACTTAATTATCTCATTAACTTTAACTCTTTGAGGACTTGGGATCTGACTCGAGACTCGTTTGTGATGTGAAAGGAATGACTTGGTTCTCCTCTGGTTAAAACAGCTTGCTGAGTTCATGGGTGGAATAAACATACAGTATGGCAGGACTTTTACTTTCTGACCCCTGGACTTTATACCTCTGCCAACTGCTTGGTCAAAACAACCCAACTGTTGGGTTGGTCCCTTTTTAACCCAGCGTTGGGTTATATTTAACCCAGCATTTTTTAGAGTGTAGTTTTGCTTTACTTCGGATTAAATAAATGCAGGCTTGATGAGCAGAAGAGACTTCTTTATAAAATATTAAAAATCTTACTGTTTAAAAACTGTTGACTGGAAGTTTATATAGTTTACAGAAATGTTATATTGTAATGTTATTGTAATGATATTTAAAAAGCCAATACTCACTTTTGCCACTAGATGGAGCCGAAAGTTTCAGTTGGTCATTTGGCGAACAGGAAGTTATAAACAAACTCTAATCTAATAACAGGACTAATAAAAGATTAATCAAATAACTAAAGGCTGATTTAAAATACCTCTTTACAGTGAATTAATCCTGCAGTGAGAGAGAAATGTCAAAACTCCATGCAAACATCTTATAACACACTAATTCATATTGTAACTGCAGTTTTATGGACTTAAAGCAGAAATAATTATTGTCCTTTCCTTTGATACTGTAAAAACCAAAGTCACTCCACATGCAACAGAAGCATATGTGTGTATTTCTGACAACCAGAATAATACCTTCTGAAAGAAGAACTGCAGTGTATTATAAATAATATTTTTTTTTATAATTTCACGCAAATTCACAGCATCTGTTCATGGAGTGGAAAGTCTGTGTCCACCGTCATTTTCTGTTTTTATCACACCTGCAGGTGTCTGAAGCGCATAATGGTTTGACTAAAAGAATATAAATAGCAAGAGCAAAACCACAAAAAATTAAAAAAGCACATCGGTTTCTCTTAAGCACACTGACCTCATCTTGAGCAAACCTACAAAACCTGACAAACACCTTTCAGCATTAACAAACACAACTCACACTACCTTTAGGTCATGTAAAATCTAGTTTGATTTATTGTTTGAAATTAATCATTTGAATGATTTAATGTGTTAAACTGAACATATTAAATATATAAAGCACAATGTAGGAGTTTTATGATTTAAAATTGATCCACTTTCAACTTTGCTTCCTTTTTATCAAAATTTACAGGATGCTTGAAGATATTCTGTCATTGATTTGAAGACTCATTATTTGGTTAATTTGATGTGTTTTTAAAAGTAAAATTTTTATATCACACATGAATAATTGGCTGATCATAAATGCTATTTTCAGTCTTTTCTTCATTAATCAGTAAATATTGATGGTGAATTACTGAATACCTGTGTTCTGGTATACTATGTTCTGCTTATTGCTCAGTGTTATGCACCTCACTGTGGGTTTCCTGAATACGTCTGTGTGTTCTTCATAGAAAAAAATAAATAAGACCCTGAACCTTCACCTGTTTTCTGTGGCTTCGAGGTGTTCAGAATACAGCCTGTTCATCAATCAAACACACACACACACCAGCGTTCATGAAACACTTTATGACAAAAAGATATTCAAAGCCTTTTTTCTTACATTTTGAAAGACTTTTAATAATGAAAAGTTATAAATAATAATAATAATAGTAGTGTTTAAAGTCAATGCCTTGTAAAACAGTGTTGGTCTTCATATGTCACAGATCATCATGTGAAGCCATCCGAGAGGATTGTGAGAAGGTGAGAAGAGGAATAAATCATATCTGCTCCAGAATACAAGTGAAAATCTGAAATTGAACAAGAGATAAATATGATGTGTAGAATGAAACTTACAGATGAAACACACAAGAACTTCAGTGTATGAAGATACAGACTCACCACTTCACTGTCGTCTGTGACCTCCTGATGATGAGCTCATCCCTAACATGTGCACTGTAAAACCCGACAAGTAACTTAACTCAAACCGTTTGAGTAAACAAATATCCTTAAAAACATGACAAGTTGGGTTTACTCAAACCATTTGAGGAAACCGATTGCCTTAAACCATTTAAGTTTTAAAACTAACACACTGTAAAACCCGACAAGAAACGTAACTCAAACCTTTTGTGTAAACAAAATATCCTTAAAAACATGACAAGTTGGGTTTACAAAAACCGTTTGAGGAAAACCGATTGCCTTAAACCATTTAAGTTTTAAAACTTAACAGTTATGAGTACTCTGAACTTTAATTCAGTTGAGTTCACTGAAAGAAGATATACATAGCAATTAAGTAATTAAGTGATTAATTGAGTGATAATTGAGCATTAGTGATGAACACCTGCTGTTAACAAACAGAATTACTGAAGAAAAGAGAGAAAGGAACTACAACTGACTTCAGACACAGCCTCACTAAAACCTGACAAGTTATGTTAACTCAAACCGTTTGAGGAAACCGATTGCCTTAAACTATTTAAGTTTTAAAACTAATAGTTGTAAGTACTCTGAACTTAATTCAGTTGAGTTCACTGAAAGAAGATATACACTGCAATTAAATAATTAAGTGATTAATTGAGTGATAATTGTGAATTAGTGATGAACAGCTGCTGTTAACAAACAGAATTACTGAAGAAAAGAGAAACACAAGAACTACAACTGACTTCAGACACAGCCTTAGATAAAATAAACTGAAATAAAATACATTAAATCTCTCAAGATCTGATTAAAACAACCCCACAAACAGCATCACAAGCTCCACTTAATAACCAGACTGACTTTATTTCTGTCAGACGTCTACAGAAGATCTGATTGAGAATTAACTAAGGTTTAGATGTTGATTTATGTTTTCATTTAAAGTAACCATGTTAGAGATCAGTGTTTGCTTTAGTTGGGCTCTTGACCCTTGATTTCTGTCTTAGTTTTTTCTTTGGCTGTTGTAACTATTTGTTGTAACTCAAAAGCCCAGAGAAAATATCATTAGTTGTTTTATTGACACTTGATTTCTTAGAAGCTGCTTTTATCCAAAACAACTTACAGTGCATTCAGGTTAGCATTTTTCTTTATCTAACCTGTACCTACCTAGACGTTGGTTGTTATACTGTATATTGGTGATGATAATCATTGATTATTGAACAGTTTGGAGTCTAATCTCTGATGAAATATGTGTTGTGTAATTAGTTGGATTGATTACACTAAAAGTGATTCTAAGAGCCAGTGGTTCTGTGATAATCAATTAATGTAAAGAATTTTCCAAACAGTTTGGTTTTCTATGGTGTTGCTTAGTCACACACAGACATCAATAATCAGCATATGAACATCAACAATGGTTACCATAAAAAAAAAACAAAAAAAAAAAAAAACAATGTAGCAGAGCATGCTGGGAGCCATGGATGAGTTTTGTACTACAATAATACCCAGCATGCATTGCAGCATGTTTTTTTTTTTTTTTTTTTTTTTTTTGTAACCATTGTTGAGGTTCATATTCTAATTATTGATGTCTGTGTGTGACTAATTGACACCATAGAAGACCAAACTGTTTGGAAAGTCCTTTATATTAACTGATTATGAAAAAAACCACTGATTTTTTGAATGGCTTTCATTGTAATCAACTGAACTAACAATAGAACACTTATTTAGTAAAATTTTGAACTCTGAACAGCTACATAATTGATGATTATCATCACTAATATGCTGTATAACAACCAATACCTGATCATACTTTCTCTGGGTTTTTTGAGTTATAACAAACATGTTTCGAAAACACATGGTTACAACGTCCAAAAAAAATAAATAATCTAAGACCGAAATCAAGGGTGAAGAGCCTAACTAAAGCAAACACTGATCTCTAACATGGTTACTTCAAATGAAACAATAAATCAACATCTAAACCTTAGTTAATTCTCAATAAGATCTTCTGTAGATGTCTGACAGAAATAAAGTCAGTCTGGTTATTAATAAGTGGAGCTGGTGATTTTGTTTGTTAACAGCAGCTGTTCATCACTAAAGCTCAATCAGCACTTAATTAATCACTTGATTACATAATTGCAAAGTTTTAAAACTTACATGGTTTAAGTAAAGGCAATCTGTTTACTCAAACGGTTTGAGTTACTGTGACTTGTCAGGTTTTACAGTGTGTGTATTTTCTCTCACAGATACTTTCCTTCCTGTTAAAGATGCTGATGTTTATCACACATCACAAAACCACAAATTTGAGCATCTTGAAATAAAAGCCTAAAAGATGCTGGTTTGTGTTTGATCAGTACTGACCTGTAACTCTGATGAGGACTCGTGTGATGAAGTATTCAGCTGAATGTTGTTGAGTCACATGACTGATGGTTCTAAAGTTTGTGAGCTTTTTAACACTGAGCATTAATAAAAATGTTTCACAAGAACCACGAGTGGCCAGGTGTGTCGTTTGACGTTAATCAAACTAACTGAGCACCGCTGCGTATTCTGCTTTAATTTCACACTTCTGTTCTGAAATACTCAGTACTTATTCATACTCAAATGTAAACTCAGGGGTTTCTGATCATTTATTTGAGTGTCATTTGCAGAAAAAAAACACTGAACTGTCATTTAAACATCCTTCATGTCTGACTTACAAGACGGGTTTAAATATACAGTACAGCAGAAGAGAACCACGTAAATAACACAACTTTTATACCAAAAATGGAAGCTTAAACCCAGAAACAAGTCTTCAGCTCATTGAGATTGCTGCTGTGTCTCGTCAGACAGTGAGATGATTGACAGCAGTGTATTCACTGTAATCCTGATTATTCCTCAAACTGACTCTGACAGGACAGTCTGCTTTCTTCTGGAAATTCACCACGGCGTAATTCAGATCCTCAGCAGGTGCCTATTGCACAAAACTAGGATAAGGGATCAAGCCAGGTTATCTTGGTGATCCTGGCTCAATTTATCCGTCATCCGTTTGCACTAAAGCTGGATAGGGGGCAGGCTAGGATGTTATGGTATAAATTACCATGGAGATTTATTCTGTGGAGCTAGCCTGCTCCAGACCAGGCTAATTTTCCATGATCTATTTAATCTCATTCCTTTGTCAGTCAGCAGTCACCACAAACGGAAACCAATAGTTATTCCACTGCCCACTATACACAACAAAAAATCCAGAGTGAAATCAACTCTGCTGGGAGTACATGTGAGACCACACTCAAGAGTGTGAAAGTGTTAAAATATGAGTGTTAAATTAACACTGAATCAGAGTTAAAGTTAATGAGATAATTAAGTGATTGAGTGATGATTGACCATTATTGACGAGACCTGATGTTAACAAGCAGAATCAACAAAGACAAAAATCACTATTTTAATGTCACCATTATAGTGGTCAGTGTTTGCTTTAGTTGGGCTCTTGACCCTTAACATTTTAAAGTCAGATTTGGTTTGGCTGTTGTAATGGAGTTATAAAACAGAAAAAAATATTGGTTTTCCTGAATCACTGAGTTAAACTTTCATTGTTGATTATTGCGGCCAAATGATTCTTCAGCGTAGGATTACCAGCGTTTTAAATACAATCTGTGGAATTTCTTAAAAGTTGTTTGTTCAAAAATCTTTCAAAAGAGTGTTTCATTTAGACATGCAAACATCAAGAATCAACCTGTGAACCTCAACGACGGTGACAATCAAAAAAGCATGTTGCAGGACACAGAATCAAAGCATATTATACAACAAAAGGATAAATACACATTCAAAAGGTCTGTATATAACACCTCCCCGCATGTCTGCACACTGAAATAAATGCAGGACAAATCCATACACATCAACTGAACAGACAAAAGAATGGATGCAGTAACCTCCCTGCAAGCTTGTACTACACACAATATACAGCACAATCATCATAAGAGGCCAAATCAATAAAAATAATAATAATAATAAAAAAGTGAACACAAAAAATCCCAAATTCCTCTGCCACCACAGGACATATTTAACCAAAATTGAAAGCACACATACTAACTAAAATAATTCAACACTTATTGGTCCCTCAGCAGCCGACCGATGACTGTTGTCATCAGGGAAGATTGCCGGATTGTCCCAGTCCATGGCTGGTGGCACTCTGTGGTCCCTCTCCTTCCTCAGGCAGGCCACATTGTGGAGGACAGCACAAGCCACAGTAATGTCACATGCTCTCGCAGGGCTGACCCTTAATTTGTGAAGGCAGTGAAAGCGTGCCTTCAGGAGGCCAAAGGTCATTTCAACTCTGGCCCTGGTCCTGGCATGGTTGTAGGCCTGCTGTGCTTCCTGGGGGTCCGTGAAGGGTGTCAGGAGAAAAGACTGGCAGCCATACCCCCTGTCTCCCAGCAACACACCAGAGAATTCACCTGTCAACACAAAATCTCATCATTACTACCTCATAAACACAGTGATATTCTTGGCACAGCCATGATGCAAAAAGTGGTTATTATTATCAGCTCATCTATTTATTCAATTCAATTTTATTTATATAGAGCTTTTCACAATTGTTTCAACGCAGCTTTACATTAATAAAAGCAGGAGAACACACAGAAAAATCGCTGGACAACATAAGAAGCAGAGTACAACGGCTAAGATTAATCCGTACTAGTGAGCGTAGTAATACTGTAAAGCTTTGATAATAATTTATCAAAGCATTATACAGTGTGATGGAGTTACTTTACACAATTTCACTCATATCTGCAGTCCATTTCAATTAAAAATTCAACTGTTTCATAATCAGAGTACAACTGCGTTTTTGGAGATGTGAATTAACTATTTGGATTGTAATTGTGGTGTTTCAGCAGAGCGGTGAGTGTGTAATTGTGCACTACTTACGCATTCAGGCGGTCGCAATACTTTTCCACGCTTTTTCTCTGTGCTTTATCACTGTGGCGGTGTTGCCTTTCTTCTTAATTATTTCTTTTAACTCCTTGTATGCCTCCATTAGAATTAGTGAGTGAGCCGTGAGCGCGCACCTATCCAGGATTGGTTTCATCTGGCTTGATGAATCCGTGTCTTCTCATCCTGGCTTGGTCTTTGTGCAACCAATTAAGCCTGGATGCACTTGTTTTGGCTTCATTGAGCTCAGCTCAGTCATTTATCCTGGATGTCTTAATTCTACTTTTGTGCAACGGGCCCCAGATGTGATGAAGATCTGAGAGTCACCAGAGGCTTCCTGAACTGTAGAGTAAACTGAAGAATCAGAGGGGTTTGTGGGTAATTGAGCAGATGCATAAACAGTGTTAGATGAATCAGAGGGGTTTGTGGGTAATTGTTTGTGAGTGTCTTGAATCTCCTCATAATCACATCCAGTGTGAGAAACCTGAAGAGAGACAGAAGAATTATTAACAGCTCTGAATATCTTGATGATGGAGGCATAAGAATTTATTATCATTATGAATAAAAATCAACATCTTATTTTAAACAGTAACTGGACTGACTGCTTCATGTTTTCCTGCTCCAGTCTGAGATGACGAATCACCGCCTGCCAAAACAAGAGTCTAAATGAATGACGTTATATCACATTTCAACTCTGGTGTCTACTGGGAATGTTTTCACACATCATCAAATATCTTTATTTTGCTCATGTCTCATTGCAGCCTGCAGGTGGCGACAGACTCAAACAGATAAATCTTTGCATTTTAAACTCAGTATAAAACTCAGTATAAATGGAGTTTCTGCGTCTAAAGACATTAAGAAGGAGCTCTACCTTGAGACTGATGCTTCTTACAGAGAAACAGTAGTAAGAGACCAACGATGATCAGAACCAGAGGAACCAGAACCAGAAGAACCGGAACCAGAGAGACGATCGGAGAAGAGTCTGAAAACACAGGAGATAAACAATCAGATCAATCAGTCTGATCACTCTGAGCTAAATATCAGATTAGATCACGGGTGCAGCTTGTTTGAGACAGGACTGACCAGAGCATGATACTGGGCTTGCAGGTTACAGGTTTTATGTTGAACATTCACACAAGCGGTGTAAATGATGTTCTTGTCTTATACTCAGTTATGTTCATGTGTAGCTGAATGTGTCCTAAACAGACTTCTTGAGCACAGAATCACTCTAAACCGGCTCTGTTTAAAGAGACTCTGACCTGAGGTTAAAATGTGAAAAAAAAAAAAAAAAAAATGTGTGCATAGATTCTTTAGAACTACAGCATAATTTAGACACACACAGAAATCAAGAATCAGCACATGAATCTCGACACTCAAAAGGTTCATGATGCAATGTATGCTGGACACAGGACAACTCAACCATAACTTCCAGCATGCATTGCGGCTTGAATAAATTATGCAGCTGAATGGTCCACTTATTTCTTTAATACAGTCGTGGCCAAAAGTTTTGAGAATTACATAAATATTGGAAATTGGAAAAGTTGCTGCTTAAGTTTTTAAAATAGCAATTTGCATATACTCCAGAATGTCATGAAGAGTGATCAGATGAATTGCATAGTCCTTCTTTGCTATGAAAATTAACTTAATCCCAAAAAAAACATTTCCACTGCATTTCATTGCTGTCATTAAAGGACCTGCTGAGATCATTTCAGTAATCATCTTGTTAACTCAGGTGAGAATGTTGACGAGCACAAGGCTGGAGATCATTATGTCAGGCTGATTGGGTTTAGAATGGCATACTTGACATGTTAAAAGGAGGGTGATGCTTGAAATCATTGTTCTTCCATTGTTAACCATGGTGACCTGCAAAGAAACGTGTGCAGCCATCATTGTGTTGCATAAAAATGGCTTCACAGGCAAGGATATTGTGGCTACTAAGATTGCACCTAAATCAACAATTTATAGGTTCATCAAGAACTTCAAGGAAAGAGGTTCAATTCTTGTAAAGAAGGCTTCAGGGCGTCCAAGAAAGTCCAGCAAGTGCCAGGATCGTCTCCTAAAGAGGATTCAGCTGCGGGATCGGAGTGCCACCAGTGCAGAGCTTGCTCAGGAATGGCAGCAGGCAGGTGTGAGCGCATCTGCACGCACAGTGAGGCGAAGACTTTTGGAAGATGGCCTGGTGTCAAGAAGGGCAGCAAAGAAGCCAACTTTTTTGCTACTAAGATTGCACGTAAATATTGATCTTCTGCAGGAAGTATAGTGAATGGACTGCTGAGGACTGGGGCAAAGTCATATTCTCCGATGGGGCATCTGGAAAAAGGCTTGTCCGGAGAAGAAAAGGTGAGCACTACCATCAGTCCTGTGTCATACAGTAAAGCATCCTGACACCATTCATGTCTGGGGTTGCTTCTCATCCAAGGGAGTGGGCTCACTCACAATTCTGCCCAAAAACACAGCCATGAATAAAGAATGGTACCAAAACACCCTCCAACAGCAACTTCTTCCAACAACCCAACAACAGTTTGGTGAAGAACAATGCATTTTCCGAGCACGATGGAGCACCGTGCCATAAGGCAAAAGTGATAACTAAGTGGCTCGGGGACCAGAATGTTGAAATTTTGGGTCCATGGCCTGGAAACTCCCCAGATCTTAATCCCATTGAGAACTTGTGGTCAATCCTCAAGAGGCGGGTGGACAAACAAAAGCCCACTAATTCTGACAAACTCCAAGAAGTTATTATGAAAGAATGGGTTGCTATCAGTCAGGATTTGGCCCCAGAAGTTGATTGAGAGCATGCCCAGTCGAATTGCAGAGGTCCTGAAAAAGAAGGGCCAACACTGCAAATACTGACTCTTTGCATAAATGTCATGTAATTGTCGATAAAAGCCTTTGAAACGTATGAAGTGCTTGTAATTATATTTCAGTACATCACAGAAACAACTGAAACAAAGATCTAAAAGCAGTTTAGCAGCAAACTTTTTGAAAACTAATATTTATGTAATTCTCAAAACTTTTGGCCACGACTGTACTATGTGCTTTTATTTTTGCTTTTGTTTTTGCTCTGAGTTTAAGTAGCATGTATTGTGAAGTTCAGAGTTCTGTTTATTTCGGTTGATTGTCACCATTGTTGAGATTCATACGCTGATTCTTGATGTGTGTGTTTTACAGCACTTTTTTTTTTTTTTTTTGTAGTGAGTGATGTGCTTGAAAATATTTCATAACGGCCTGTTCATTATTTCACTCAAATGTATTATTAGAGCATTGTTACACATAAATCAATGGAAATAATTAGGAAAACTAGTGTTTAAAGATGATTGTTATTAGAAAAGCATAATCAACTGTTACATATTTTGCCATAGTCATTTTTTATTTGTCACAACGAATGTGATCAAAAACACTCAGCTGTAGCAGCCAAACAAAAGTTAATGTTATATTGTTAAGGTACAAGAGCTCAACTAAATCAAACACTGATCTCCATCATGGTAGTGCCCCAAAACAATGACAGCTAAATCTCTCTTAATTCTCAATTCGTCATCAGTAATGTGAAGCTGGTGATGCTGTTTGTGGGGTTATTTAATCAGATCTTGAGAGATTAAATGTATTCTTTCACTAATGCTCAATCAGCATTTAGTTAATTTAGTTAATCACTTAATTACTTAATTGCAAAGTTTTAAAACTTACATGGTTTAAATCAAGGCAATCTGTTTACTCAAACAGTTTGAGTTAAGTTACCTGTCGGGTTTTACAGTGCTCCTGAATATCCCGTCACAGCACTGATTTGTTCACCAGTTAAACACAAATCTAGATAATTTGTCATTTTAGACTCAGTGAACACATATATTACAGTCAGTGTTGAGTGTGTGATGTTGATGATCATCATGAGTTTGAGAGTCTCAGTTACTCACCTGATTCAACGTTCAGATTCACTTTAGAGTTAGGATCAAGTCCTGGTTTCACAACTGCACACCAGTACGTGTCAGAATCCTGTTCTCTCAGATCTCTGAAGGTCACAGTGAAAACTGCTGCTGTTGTGTCGTCAAACAGAGAGAATCTTCCAGAATCAACCCATTTATCTTTAGTCTCAGTCCTGATGAGTTCAAAGCATGTGAGCCAATCTCTTCTACAAAAATACTTTTTCTTATATTTTCTATTATATCTGCATGTGATGTTGACTTCTCCTCCTGAATATCCCGTCACACTGATGGAGCTCACCACACCTACAACAAACCAACATTAAAAACACTTTATATACTGATGAGACTAAACACAGATGAAGTTTTAAACAAATTTGAACTTTTCTTTTATGTCGGTTCAACAACATGAGCTGAAGTTAAAGTCTCTGCTGTTTTGAGTGATTTACTGTGAGTTCAGACTCTTACCAGGAATCATCAGCAGAGTGAAAGTCCAGATGATCTTCATTCTTCTCTCTTCTTCAGTGATCTTCTCTGTTGTTAGTAGTTTCAGTTCTTCTGAAGCTCTCGATGTGTGATCAGATGAGTGTTTCCTGGAAAAATCTTAATCAAGAACAGCTGAATGAACTGCCCACTTCCTCTGAGAGAGAGAGAGAGAGAGAGAGCGACAGACTCTGAACAGTGACACCTGATGGACACACGTGCAAACAGCAGTTCCCATAGTCTTCCTACAGATGTATATTACAGTGAAAATATCAGTTACACTTTAAGATTTTACTTTTATTATTCATACAAAAATCATCAACATGGAGACCATTTGAAGACTCAATACACATCATTTTTGTATTTACGTTCGAATGACACTTGCATTTTAATTATTAAACTTCATTACAATAAGTTAAATATAATAACATTCAATATCATATAAGTAAATGCATATTCATGAAACTCTCTGTCTGTTTTCCACAGTATCTGGAAGTATGGGGAAGTCGTGGCCTAGTGGTTAGAGAGTTTGACTCCTAACCCTAAGGTTGGATCATAAATGCTATTTTCAGTCTTTTCTTCTTTAATTAGAACATATTGAAGGTGAATTACTGAATACCTGCAGTAAAATGATCCTGTCTTTTGCTCACAAAGTATGTTCTGCTTATTGTTCAGTGTTATGCACCTCACTGTGGGTTTCCTGAATACGTCTGTGTTCTTCATAGAAAAAAAATTCTGACCCTGAACCTTCAAATGTTTTCTGTGGCTTTGAGGTGTTCAGAAAACAGCCTGTTCATCACGCAAACACACACACCAGCGTTCATGAAACACTTTACACTTATTCAAAGCCTATTTTACATTTTGAAAGACTTTTAATAAAAATGAAAAGTTATACTAAAACTGATACACTGTAAAACATTTCAAGTTGGTTAAACTTAAAAATGAAGGTTCACCTGCTGCCTTAAAAATGTGAGCAAACTCAACTTAAAGATATTCTTTGTTTCAACTTGAAAAGCTGTGTTTTACAAAGTTATGTTGCATTAGTGATGAACACCTGCTGTTATTGAGAATTACAGAGAATCAGATGTTGATGTTTTATTGGTTAAATTATGGTTGTGTAACCCTAAGTCTCGGGCCAGCAATACCACGACTAAGGTGCCCTTGAGCAAGGCACCGAACCCCCAACTGCTCCCCGGGCGCCGCAGCATAAATGGCAGCCCACTGCTCCGGGTGTGTGTTCACTGTGTGTGCTCACTGTGTGTGTGTGTGTGTGCGCGCGTGTGTGCGCACGTGTGTTTCATGAACACTTTGGATGGGTTAAATGCAGAGCATAAATTCTGAGTATGGGTCACCATATTTTGCTGTATGTCACGTCACTTTCACTTTCACGTTATCTTTGTTTGAATGACTCTTTTTCTCCTTCAGTGAATCTGGTCTCTAAAGGGGCTCATATGAGACACATCAGAACAAAACCTGCTGGAAACCACAAACCACAAAGACAGTCTGACACAAATAAAACTCGTGAAGTGTGAAAGTATCAGCATTGAGAGCATCTAGTGTTGATCAGTCACAGATCATGTTCAGCTGAACTCACCAGAATAGAGTGATAATATATTATTATTGAGAGCAATAACTGTAAAAGAGGTTTTAACATTTACTTGTATTTAAATATAATTCAGGGACCTTCAGGTATAACTGTAAAAGAGTGTGAAGACATAAGCAGTTAAACTTTTAATAGGTCTATTTGACAACTGTTTGAACAACAAAAACATCCAGTGATGCAAGCTGCTCTGCTTTTTGTCACAATTAATGTTTGGAATTGGAGATGAAGACTTCTTTGTGTGGGATTCATGTTATTCATTACTAAATGTGGCAAGAAATGAAATTTACCAGTAAAGCACCATTCACACATAAATTTCTAAATTCTGGTAAATTCTGTGACATCAGTAACCAGAAATGACCTCTAAACAGCTGTCTCCCCCGGTGCTGTGTTTGTTAACACGGAGGGTTAAACATGGTCAGTTCTTTTGTTGATATTTTCACTTTTGTGTCAAACATTCACATTCATGAAGCTGCTTTTGGCACAGAGACATCGTATACCAGTAAGCTACTTTATGTGTGAAAGTGGCTAATGTCAATATACACAAAATACATTTTCAAAAAAAACATAATCTTTTCCTTCAAGTTCTGCAAGAATTACCTAATTTTTTTATTACAAAATAAATGTTAAATACATATTCATATACATTTGCATATCTATAAATGCCAAAACTCACATAACTGGTACATCAGAAGGTTGGAGTTACAAAGACTGATACCAGGTTGGTCAGACCCCCGTGTTATAAGAAGGCAATTGTGTCCTAATCTTAACATCTGCATTATTTCTCTATTGTTTCTGGTCAAACACACCTGATCTCACTCCTCAGATCTTTAGAGCATCTGGTGCTTCTTTCAGCAGCTTTCTTCTGGCAGCAGTGGCTTCAGCACCACGGACAGCAGCTGCCAATCAAACTTCAGCAGCACTGAAGACACTCCAACAACACAAACTAAGAGAGAAAATCAGCTGCCTCGCTTTCATATCTGACTTTCGCATCTGCATGAATGATGAGTACATTTGATCCTCAAGAACAAAAACGCTCATTGCTCCAGATTCACTCTTTCATTTGAAAATAGTCTAGTTTATATTTAAATGTAATAATTTAAATCATGCTAATTAAAACTCACCTAGTCTGTCAGCTATCATAATGGTATGCATCAAGCTCATTTCATTTTAAACCAAGATATTTAAAAAGTCAATGCTCACTTTTGCCACCAGATGGAGCCAGAAGTTTCAGTTTGGCATTTGATGAACAGGAAGTTATAAACAAACTCTATTCTAATAATGGGACTAATAAAAGATTAATCAAATAACTAAAAGCGGATTTAAAATACCTATTTACACTGAATTAATCCTGCAAGGAGAGAAAAAGGTCAAAACAGCCAGCTGATTGGACATTTAACATTCAAACGCCATGCAAACATCTTATAACACACTGATTCATAACTGCAGTTTTATGGACTTACAAGCTGAAATAAGTCTACTGCTTCCCTTTGATACTGTAAAAACCAAAGTCATTCCAAATGCAACAGAAGCATCTGTGTTTATTTCCGACAACCAGAATAATACCTTCTGAAAGAAGAACTGCAGTGTATTATAAATAATATTTTTTATAATATCATGCAAATTCACAGCATCTCTTCATGGAGTGGAAAGTCTGTGTCCACCGTCATTTCCTGTTTTTATCACAGCGGCGGGTGTCTGAAGCGCATAATGGTTTGACTTAAAGGATATAAATAGCAAGAGCAAAACCACAAAAATGAAAGATGGAGAGCAGCACGTTAGTTTCTTTTAAACACACTGACCACATCTTGAGCAAACCTACAAAACCTGACAAACACCTTTCAGCATTAACAAACGCTACCTTTAGGTCATGCAAAATCTAGTTTGATTTATTGTTTGAAATTAATTATTTTGATGTCTTAATGTGTTAAACTGAACATATTAAATGCATAAAGCATGATGTAAGAGTTTTATGATTTAAAATTGATCCACTTTCAACTTTGCTTTCATTTTTTTCAACATTTACAGGATGCCTGAAGATATTCTGTCATTGATTTGAAGACTCAATATTTAATTTGATGTTTTTTTTAAAAGTACAATTTTTATATCACACATGAATAATTTGTCAATCATAAATGCTATTTTCAGTCTTTTCTTCTTTAATTAGAACATTTTGAAGGTGAATTACTGAATACCTGCAGTAAAATGATCCTGTCTTTGTCTTTGTCTTTTTCTCACAAACTATGTTCTGCTTATTGCTCAGTGTTATGCACCTCACTGTGGGTTTCCTGAATACGTCTGTGTTCTTCATAGAAAAAAAAAAAATTCTGACCCTGAACCTTCACCTGTTTTCTGTGGCTTTGAGGTGTTCAGAAAACAGCCTGTTCATCACGCAAACACACACCAGCGTTCATGAAACACTTTATGACAAAAATATATTCAAAGCCTTTTTTACATTTTGAAAGACTTTTAATAAAAATGAAAAGTTATACTTATACATCAGAGGGTCCGTTAGAATTTTTTGAATCATCGAAAATACATTTTGTTCCAAAAATATCAAAAACTACGACTTTATTCAGCATTGACTTATCTCCCGGGTCTGTTATGAGCGCGTTCACAGCACATCCGGTTCGCGAACGAATCACTCGATGTAACCGGATCTTCTTGAACCAGTTCACCAAATCGAACTGAATCGTTTGAAACGGTTCGCGTCAACAATAAGCATTAATCCACAAATGACTTAAGCTGTTAACTTTTTTAACATGGCTGACACTCCCTCTGAGTTCAAATAAACCAATATCCCGGAGTAATTCATTTACTCAAACAGTACACTGACTGAACCGAGCCAGATACCGAACGAAACATTGACTCGTTCTCGAGTCAAGAACCGTTTCTGTCGGACGCGTGCGATTCAAGAACCGAGGAGCTGATGATACTGCGCATGCGTGAAGCAGACTGACACACAGCGCGTCTGAACCGAACTGGTTCTCTTGATGATTGATTCTGAACTGATTCTGTGCTAATGTTATGAGCGCGGGGTAAACCGAAGGCTTGAATCAAGGGCAATCATCGCCAATGAAGTCATTACGTCGAGCGCAAAAGAACTGGTGAACCGTTTTCGGCAACTGGTTTATTGAATCAAACTGTCCGAAAGAACCGGTTCGCGGAGAAGAACAGAACTTCCCATCACTACTAGTGATCCGAAAAACCGATGCAACCGGTTCTTGACTCGAGAACGAGTCAATGTTTTGTTCGTTATCTGGCTCGGTTCAGTCAGTGTACTGTTTGAGTAAATGAATTACTCCGGGATATTGGTTTATTTGAACTCAGAGGGAGTGTCAGCCATGTTAAAAAAGTTAACAGCTTAAGTCATTTGTGGATTAATGCTTATTGTTGACGCGAACCGTTTCAAACGATTCAGTTCGATTTGGTGAACTGGTTCAAGAAGATCCGGTTACATCGAGTGATTCGTTCGCGAACCGGATGTGCTGTGAACGCACTCATAACAGACCCGGGAGAGAAGTCAATGCTGAATAAAGTCGTAGTTTTTGATATTTTTGGAACAAAATGTATTTTCGATGATTCAAAAAATTCTAACGGACCCTCTGATGTCACATGGACTACTTTGAAGATGTTTTTATTACCTTTCTGGACGTGGACAGTATACCGTACATACATTCTCAATGGAGGGACAGAAAGCTCTCGGACTAAATCTAAAATATCTTATACTGTGTTCCGAAGATGAACGGAGGTCTCACGGGTTTGGAACGACATGAGGGTGAGTCATTAATGACATAATTTTGATTTTTGGGTGAACTATCCCTTTAAAAATGTGAGCAGACTCAACTTAAAGATATTCTTTGTTTCAACTTGAAAAGCTGTGTTTTACAAGTTATTGTGCATTAGTGATGAACACCTGCTGTTACTGAGAATTACAGAGAATCAGATGTTGATGTTTTATTGGTTAAATGATGTCACCACCATGGATGTAAGTGTTTGCTTTAGTTGGGCTCTTTAAGAATATATTCCTCTCATTTTTAAGGCAGCAGGTGAACTTCCGTCTGTAAGTTTAACCAACTTAAGAGTGTGTAAACTTTATTTCAATATCCAAAACTTACAAAGACAAATTGAGTTAAAGAGAAAAAGTTAATGTAACAGTGTTTAAAGTCAATGCCTTGTAAAACAGTGTTGGTCTTCAAATCGCACTTTCACAGATCATCATGTGAAGCCATCCGAGAGGATTGTGAGAAGGGGAGTAGAGGAATAAATCATATCTGCTCCAGAATACAAGTGAGAATCTGAGTTCGAACGAGATAAACATAATGTTTAGAATGAAACTTACAGATGAAACACATAAGAACTTCAGTGTATGAAGATACAGACTCACCACTTCACTGTTGTCTGTGACCTCCTGATGTTGAGCTCATCCCTAAGATCTACACAACATCATGGACACACAATAGTGAGATACATTTTTAGGACATTCTGGTTGACCTCATGTGATGAAAAGACCATTCATACCCCCCCCCCCATTTTCAAGTTTTGGGTTAGTCTGTAGGTCTGTTTGACATAATCTGCCTTATAGATAAATGTGTGTTTATGGAGGCGAGCATCACCTTTACACACAGTCACACTGAATCCTCCGACCAGCAGCAAAGTCGAACACAAAGAAATCATGTTCAGCAAAGAGAAATCTGAAAACACAGAAATACATTACGGAGAGACAGAGCCTATTAAAATTTATTTAAATACATAAAACAGCCAACACTCATGGCAAATAAACACAGTTGTGAATGAATATAAAGTGAAATCTGAGCTGTAGTATATTTACATACTGTGTTATTTACAAATGTATCAAGCATCAAAGTTAGACATCAGTTTTCAAATTTGTTGAACAGTTTTCAACTTTAAAATCTTCCTGATCTTCATGCCAAGGTGGATAGATAATCGAGGAAGCCTTATTCATCTCACGCTCAATGACTCAAAGTACACAAACGTGTAGGGCATGCACTGATGCCTCCTGTTGAAGAGACGCTTGTAAGCTATTTTTCAGCGGGAGAATCTTTGATGTTGGAGAATCCAACTCTGTCATCTAAACTGCTGTGTACTACATTGTATTTGAATGTCAAAGCATGGCTATAGGTCAGGCTGGTGGTGCATTGCACATCATGCCGGTGTTACAGGCCTACCACGCAGACCTGCTCTTTTGCCTGATGCAGTAACTGAGCTGCACCAGACCACAAATTTTTGAGATGATGATTCAAATGTTCAGAGAGGCGTAGATGTGGTTTTAAAAATTCATACACAATGGTGCTGCCTCCCCAGGACGAGTTCTTAGGTAGGCAGCTTCTCACGTCATGTGATACAATAAGGTGAAAGTTACTTGGGTTTGTTAAACAGGGAGCTATTCATTAAAATCTGGAGTATAGCTTCCTCCCCAAGTCTTGCTGGGGTCCTATTCGATGCAGCAAATTGCTTATCACACGTATTTCAAAATTTTACCAAAAGTTTATCTCCAAATAAATAAATGAATGAACTGCACCTGCCTGTAGCCTTAGTAATCCTGAAGACCTTGATTAGCTTGTTAAGGTGTGTTTGATTAGGGTTGTAACTAAACTATGTAGGACAGCAGCACTCTGGTTTAGGAGCTATGGCTTCACAAGATACAAGGGTTACAGGGTTGAGTATTCAGATTTTTCTGATAAAATACTCCCCTGGGGTGTTTAGAGATAAAACTAGATCCCCTAGAGATAGTGAAAGGCAAGGGAACTTCTATTGTTTACCAGTGCCGGCATTCCTTTAAAGTACTGTATGTTGTCTTGGTTGGCTGGCATGACCAGACCTCTGAGATCTGTGCTTGGGATGGACACTGGCACCCACACCAGTAAGGAAGGGAGAAAGGATTAAATGACAGGACTTTCCTTGCAGTGGGTTTGGAGCTTGGGGTTTGGCTGTAGGGAACGCCATCATTAACAGTTTCATGACAGACTTGAGTGAGAGAATCTGATTCTGGCATCTTGGTCCACTGAATCCTTGTTTGCTGCTTGCACAGTCAATACAGAAATCATTCCCTCAGCATGGCACAGTGGGTATTCTCTAAGCCCAGGGGTTTTCAAACCTGTCCTGGAGGACCCCCAGCACTGCACATTTTGTATGTTTACCTTATCAAACAAACCAAATTCAGGTCTTGCAGTCTTTACTAATGAGCTGATGAGTTGAATCAGGTGTGTTAGATGAGGGAGACATACAAAACTTGGAGTGCTGGAGGTCCTCCAGGACATGTTTGAAAACCCATGTTCTTCTCCATAGTGTCCTGGGACGCAGTGCAAGTTCCCATTTGAAAGGGAATGTCTCAGGTTACAGGTCCTGAGAAGTAACAATGGTTACATGCCTAACCCGAGACGCTCTTTAAACTTAACATGCTGTTGTAAAAACACGGTGCTCATGCGCGAGACACTGGGAAAGCAGAAAATAGAAATGAGAAGCAACAGTCAAATATGCCTGTCTAGCATATTTATATAGAACAACAAATCAAAAGCAGTGCAAATGGAATGCAAAATATGTTATTTTTACTTTATTATCAACAAATGATACATAACAAAAGGAGCATATGAAATGGCACATTTCAATCAATTTAATGTTTTCAACCAATGATTGGACTACAGAAAAATATATATGTGAAGGTAAACAAGACATCCTTATTTAATTTGATTTAAAACCTGTTGTGTTCTGATGAACAAAGTCATAAAAACCTATTTTATTTGTGAAGCGAAGTGTATAAATCTTCAAAAAGATCAAGAGCTTACCCATTTTTACAGTGAGACTGACTTTAGTGGTGATGTGAGCTCCACACCAGTATATCCCAGAATCCTCTTCTCTCAGATCAGTGATGTTCACAGTAAAGACTCCAGTAGATGCTTCATCACTGAAAGAGAATCGATCATCTCTGATCATCTCCAATGAAACTCCATCCTTCACACACATGGAGGCTTCATGTGCTTTGCAGAAGCTTTTCTGATCTTCATCATGATGTTTGCACTGGATTGACACGTCGTCTCCTTCATACTTAGTCAAGTTCAGCTCTGGAAATGTTTACAGACACAAGAACATCAATTCACAGCCATAGTTTCACATATTCAGATGCAGAAACCTTCCTCACCCTCATTCATGATGACGATCAAATGAGTGTAAAGATAATTGAGCTCCGTTTCTAATGTCACTGCACACCAGTATTTCCCAGCATCCTCTGCTGTCAGTCCAGTGATGGTCCCAGTGAAGACACCTACAGTGACGTCATCATTCAGAGTCAATCTGCCAGTCTTGGTCTCTTTCTCTTCTCTCACAGTCTCACTGAGAGGATTTCTGTCTCTAGTGGAGCACTTCCCCTTACAGAGAGACTTTGGCTTTGATTTATAGATTGAATCATAAGGGCAGATGATCTCAGCAGATTCTCCTTCATGTCTCACTACTAGAGGCACTAAAAACAATCAAACACAGACATTTAACACAAATGATTGTGAATATACCGTGTTTACTACAGTGAAATCATCTGAATGGACTCACTGATGAGGCTGATCTGAATTTTAGTGTTCAGGGAGATGAAAGTCAGATATGTGTCTCTGGTTTCTGCTCCACACCAGTAAACTCCAGCATCTCTCACACTCACATTACTGAAGCTCACTGTAACAACTCTCTCTTCATTTCTCTCTGATGAACCACTCATTTCTGTCACTTTAGATGAGATGATGGTTTGGCAGATGTGATTATCATCCTCTTTGCAGAAATGAACTTCATGCTCCTCTGGGATCTGACAGGTGATGTTGACTTCTCCACCAAGATACACAGATTCAGTCACACTCTTTGAATACTTTATATCTGTTAACCAAAATAAATAAATAAATAAATTGCATACAAATCAGAATGGATTGCCCAAACATGCAAGATAAAGTAAAGTTTCCTCACCGTGTCTGATGCTCAGCTGTAGTTCAGTGAAGCTCTCAGTATAGTCAGATACTTTCACTCCACACCTGTATGTTCCTGCATCTGCAGCTTTCAGCTCCTTAAAAAACACCATCAAGACTCCTGCTCTGGTGTCATCATATAAAGAAACATCTCCATTCTCCATCCATTCACCATGAACTCCTGGATTCTTCCTCTCTGAACATCCGTCTGATTCTTTACAGATGTATTTTGGTTTGGTTTTGTATTGAGGATGTTCACACTTGATCATCAAATGACCTCCTGAGGAGCCGCTCACTCTAGACACGCCCACTTTAGCTGTCAATCACAAATATCTGACAGAATCAGTGTCTTCATCAAATACAAAATCTAACAATAACGGAAGCAGCAAACACTGATATATTAACTTATGCTAGATGACACAGAGAGTTTATTCTACTCACTCATAATGTGCAGGTGAACAGCGGTACTAATGGAATATGAGTCTCTATTGATCCAAACTCCACATAAATAAACTCCTCCATCATCTGGTGTCACAGCAGTGATTCTCACACTGAAGACGTTATTACGTTTGTCATCAGAAATACTGAGTCTTTCTTCCTCATTCCATGTGTCAATGGAGTTTTGTCGTTCTTTGAATATGACTTTTGCATCATTAATATGATTCTGTGAATATTCACAACTGAAGGTGGCAGATTCTCCACTCTTTACCACTACTTTCTTCGACACCACACAGCATGAATCTGTCATTCAAATAATTAAGAAATATACTTTACAATGATGTACCTTTAAAAAGAGTAGTTTCATTGCACACTTGAATTGCTTACCTTTTTTCACATTCAAAGTTATATCTATATACCACTTGTCAAGAACCCTAATTCGATATTTGCCAGCATCCTGTGTGTTCAGTTCTCTGATGAATATCATGAGTTTTCCATATTTGCTGCGAAAAAGAATGAATCTTCCTTCACTCGTCCATTCACTGTGTTTCTTGTAATTTATTATGGTTCTCCATGGGTTATGTTTAACCATATATTTAACAGAGTCACTGAACCAAAGTTTCCCAGAATCCACAAGAACACTTCCTCCAGAATATCCCGTGACGCTAAAGCATCTCACTGCAGCTGTCAATCAGATTGATACTGTGATCAGAAAGATGATGAACAGCATCATTACTGCAGTGATGAAAGAGAAAAGCTCTGACCTGAGATCAGGTAGAAAGTGAGGAAGATGAGGAGGATCTTCATTGTGAGTTGAGTTCAGTCTTCTTTCTGCTGGATGATATCTGTGTGAATCTCTCTGTCTCTACATCTGTCTGCTTTAGTTACTTCCTCTTTATTCAGCTCTTTATCAGTAATGAGCAGCTTTACTGGCTCCTCCCACCATCACCACTGACTGAACATCACAATAATCACACTGAAAGAGCGCCACCTAGTGGAGGTACACTGTCTGATACTGAGCGCTTACACAGGTTTCATGGTTTCGATATAAGGACAAATGGAGAAGAGTTATACCCTTCTCGGTATTCCTGCACAACCGGAGGCTGCAGTTCTAGGACCGCAGTTCTAGGACCCTAGTTTTTTGTGACAGCACCACAACACTAATTAAAGATGGACGACGTGGACAGCAATCAGACGGTGAGTACCGATATTTAATTAAGTTTTATTTTATAACGTTTAAACGGTGCGAAGTTTACATAGTGAGAACTGCTAACTATGAATTAATAATTAATTCTCACCAAATTAAGAATTCGTGAGCTAGTTTTATTAATTACTACGACGTTAATTCGTGGCCATGATTTCATAGATCCTCGTTGAGTTTTAATGACGAAGTATTATAAGTGAATCTAGCCAGCACATTAATTAAACTTATCAGATGACAAGAGCATGGTTGATGTAAGGTTTGTAAGATTTACCTGCAGCTTAATGTATTAGTGTGAATACTGGCTTAATACTCGTTGTTTTACCATATTTAAGTATAAAATATCTTTCATAATTAACCTGCACTGACTGCCTGGTTGTGTTAGCCTCTTGTTTTGGCATTGTTTGGCAATGATGAATGAGGTGTTTGGCAGTTTTAATAGCTTTTTACAATTTGGCCTAAACTGCAGGCCTACTCCACATACAGTCCATTGTTATCATGTGTTAGTTTCTGTCATGTTCTGCATGGCCAATATGAAGTGATTTTATGGATTTGGTTAGGCTCATTGTAGGACAGATGATTAAAAAGGCACTAGGGATATTTTCATGATCTCAAAATATTCTAACAAGTCTTCGCTTCTGGTCCAGATTATCATTTCAGGTCAGAGTACAATATGAATTTTTTTTTGCACAATGCCTAGTGCACCATTTTGCTACTGATATTTCTGTTATCACAAAAGTGATTGTTCTCTGATAACTATTTCAGTGAAGTGGAAGAACTTAATAGAAAGATTGACAAACAATTGAGGAAAGAAGGGAGATCATTCAGTTGGTGGGTATTGCTCTTATGTACTTACACATTTGAAGTTTGTAATTAGATGTCAGTAACATGAATATTCTGTTTGGCTCTCTCTCTAAAACTCCAACAGTGCATACGTGTTAAATCATATATATATATATTCCAGTTGAATATGTTAAACAAATGTTTCTTATTTCTCTCTCTCTCTCTCTCTCTCTCTCTCTCTCTCTCTCTTTCTCTAGAGTTGAAGCCTACAGCCATTCTATCCATGCAGCAACTGATGGAAAAGGGGTTCGCTTTGGTGCTGTTGTGATGTTGTCACAAAAATGACATCTATATATATCGTTCAAAAGTTTGGGATCAGTAAGACTTGTAATGTTTTTAAAGATGTTTCTTCTGCTCATCAAGGCTGCTTTTATTTGATCAAAAAATACAGAAAAAAAAACGGTAATCTTGCAAATGTTATTATAATATAAAATAATGGTTTCTATTTAAATATCCTTTAAAATATAATTTATTTCTGTGATGAAAAGCTGAATTTCCAGCATCATGACTCCAGTTTAAAGTGTCACATGATCCTTCAGAAATCATTCTGATATGATGATTTATTATTAGAATTATCAACAGTTGTGCTGCCAAACATTTTTTTGGAAACTGTGATACTTTTTTTCAGGATTCTTTGATGAATAAAAAGTTAAAAGGAACAGCATTTATTCAAAATATGATTCTTTTCTAACAATATAAATCTTTTCTATCACTTCTTAACAATTTAACACATTCTTCTTAATAAAAGGTTTAATTTCTTTAAAAAAAAAAAAGAAAATAGAAAATTTACCGACCCCAAACATTTGAACAGTAGTGTATCTTGTTAGAAAAGATTTCTATTTTAAATAAATGCTCTTCTTTTTAACTTTTTATTCATCAAAGAATCCTGAAAAAATTTACCGACCAGCTTCCAAAAAAATATTTGGCTGTTGCCAACATTGATAATTCTGTTTTAGTTTAAATGGAAGATATGAGACAGGTTTGTTTTTATTGTTTGTATATATTTTGTTCAAAAAAATGAAATTTATTGAATGTCTATATTTTGGTCAAAAAAAAAAAAATTAGATATTTAAATAGAAACCATTATTTTATATTCTAATAACATTTTGCAAGATTACAGGTTTTTTTTCTGAATTTTTGATCAAATAAACGCAGCCTTGATGAGCAGAAGAGACTTCTTTAAAAAAAACCATTACAAGTCTTACTGATCCCAAACTTTTGAACGGTAGTATATGTATGTATGTATGTGTGTGTGTGTATGTTATATATATATATATATATATATAATATATATATATATATATATATATATATATATATATATATATATATATATACACACACATATATATATATACATACTTTATATATATATATATATTCTTGAATCATTCTTGTAATCATTCTTGTCTTGCCTCTCAACAATCTTTAAAATATCGGCTGTAATTTAGTGACTGCATACGCTGATTCCAACTTTAACTTACCTGATAATGAGCTAATTCACCTTAAGGAGGTTAATCAGTATACTGTATAATTCAAGAGACTAAGACTTTTAAGGTTCTCCATTTTTATTTTTGTTTTTAAAATTGATATACAGATTTCATTTATATTTTGTGTAAATTCATGTTTAAATTTAAAATTGTGACTCAAAGCACACTTAGTAATTAACCTCTGATGCATTTTAAATCAAAAATCACATTTTAAAAACAAATACTACTGAGATTAATATATTGATGCTATATACAAACATGACTACAAACTAAACCAACAGGGTCCTAGAACTGCGGTCCTGAAACTGCAGCCATCGCTATATCTTCCAGTACGGTAGGTGGCGCTGTCACGAAAAACTAGGGTCCTAGATCTGTGGTCCTGAAACTGCAGCCTCCAGTTGTGCAGGAACATACTATTTATAAGGACAAATGACACAGAATCGATTTGATTGTATTATTGAAATCTTCCACTAGAGTACAGTATAATTTACAAGTAAACAGTCTGGAGGACCTCGTAAACTTAAAACGCAGTTTCAAAATTAAAATAATTTAAATATATTAAAACAACAAAACATGATGAAAATGCTAAACATGCAATATTTAGTACAAAATATAACACATACAACTAACATAATTCATACATCAGTGGCCTGTAGCACAAAGCCAGTGATGAAAATGTTATATAAGTGATATTTATTAAATATTTAGTGAGCAAACTGAGTTTTCAGGCTCAAGAAGATGGGTTGGTTTTGAGCAGGTTTTATTCTGGGTTAGAGATCGCAAACTGGACCAATCAGCTGTGAGCAAAGTGACATATCTCTCGCTCTAAATTAAAGCAGTTTACAGTTAAGTAATTTTAAATACAAAATTGCCCGACTTACCTTATATTTGTAGTTTATCATGATGTTTCCTCCTGAATATCCTGACACATTCCTGATTTTTCCATCTGTAAAACACGAACCTTTTTATTGTGTTTTTTTGTGGTGATGTTATATTACCACATATCCAGTCAATTAATATTTTCTGCTGCATTATTGATTATTATTTGTTAAGATTTATTAGTGTTAACATCATTATGAGTTGTTATTTAGTAGAAGTAACGTAACTCAAACTGTTTTGAGTAAACAGATATCCTTAAAAACCTGACAAGTTAGGTTTACTCAAACCGTTTGAGGAACCGATTGCCTTAAACCATTTAAGTTTAAAAAACTTAACAGTTATGAGTACTCTATGAACTTAATTCAGTTGAGTTCACTGAAAGAAGATATAGATTGCAATTAAATAATAAGTGATAAATTGAGTGATAATTGAGCATTAGTGATGAACACCTGCTGTTAACAAACAGAATTACTGAAGAAAGAAAAGAGAGAGAAAGGAACTACAACTGACTTCAGACACGGCCTCACTAAAACCTGACAAGTTATGTTAACTCAAACAGTTTGAGGAAACCAATTGCCTTAAACCATTTAAGTTTTAAAAACTTAACAGTTTTATAAGTACTCTGAACTTAATTCAGTTGAGTTCAGAAAAAGAAGCTATACATTGCAATTAAGTAATTAAGTGATTAATTGAGTGATAATTGTGAATTAGTGATGAAGGTCCGTGTACCTTCGTATAATTCGTTTTTTAATTTAATATTGAAATCTGAAAAATTAAAAAAAAACTGCACATTTTTTTGTTTTTCATTCATTCAAACAAAACAAAAAATCAAGAATTTGGCTTAATTTTTTCGTTTGTTCAGGGAAAGAAAACGATTAAACAACTTGAATATTCGATCTCTACATGTGGGCGGGAATTAAACGCCCCTCTCCACTGATTGGTCAACCAAACATTACAACATAATAATAGTCCTAAAAACATAATAAGAGTCCTACCCTTCTACGTATTCTTAACATGTTTATTTCTACTACATTTTATCTCTTTCTCTTCATCAAACAGCCAGGGATGCGTTTCCCAAAAGCTCATAAAAACGATTGTACTACTGATCTTAATATTACGGTCTGTTTCTCAAACCCATCGTAACTGAAGTAGCGCTTAAAAATCATCGTAGATCTACGAGTGCTCTGGAGTAATAGTAAAGCCCTAAGTGCATCATAAGAACAGATTTATGCGGTCACCTGCAGGACAATCGGCAGATTACACCTTTAACTTGATTCAAGTGCAATGTGATTATAATATAATGATTTGATTGTACTTTACTGTACACGTTATTACTCGTTTTTTATATAAACAAAATAATTAAAAAGGGCAGAAAAAAAATAGAAATACATCTAAATTAAATGATTGAACAAAAAAAAAGAAAAATAAATAAAATAAGTAATGTAGGAAATATGCTTCAAAGACTGGGGGGAAAAATCTGTCAATAACTTGCTGACGTGCACGAAAACCAGTCATGTATTGGACCTGGAAATAAAATCTCTCTCTCTATATGTATATATTATTATGTTAAGTATAATATTATACACTATACCACAATAATATAATATAATTGTTATTATATCTGAGTTGTCTGGAACGCAGCATTGTTAGGTTAATATTTATATAACCGAGCATGTACTACAATTACGAGCCATTCTATAAGGTGACGTTTCAGCACTTGACAAACGGATAGCGACTCCTAAGCACGTAAGGCACCGCTATGTGCGACTGTGTTAGGTGCATTTTTGGGAAACGCACGTGAAACAATAGCGAACGATCGCAAAATGACTTGTAGAAAACGCTCTCAAGGTCTAAGATCAATCGTTATCGAGAAACGCAGCCCAGATTAACGAATGGCTTGACACAGACCATACAGAGGCAGAGCACAAGCACAAGCATGCACAAGCTAGGCACGGTTTCTATTTATAACACGTGTTTAAAGGGTTGCGCAATGTAGCCAATCACAGACTCAGCTGTTGATTTTTGGAATGCAATGGTCAATCAGAGGTGATTATGTTAGAATCTACTCACCGCAGTGCTGACGAATCCTGTCATTTTAACACACAAAGTGTAGACATTGTGAAATATTCATTGTGCATATATTTGTGTTATAACAGAGCTTTATGAGATCGTGATTAACTGAGATGTCAGCTTTTACTGATAATAAAGGAAGCGCTGCTCGCATTCTGCCAAATCATGCACGCTGCAGCCCATGCTTGCGTTTCTGTTTAAAATAACAGTGGTTTGTGAATGTTGATGCTTAGCCTAAATAACAAATATTTTATTGGGAGCATTTATTATGGGATGTTGTGGAGCTTATGAGATGTTACAGAACCATTTCATGTAAATTTCTTCAAATGTACAGAAACATTTTTTTTAGGCCTATAGATTACGTTAATTTGTGTTTTTGCAGGCAAGAGTGGGACAAAACATGAATGTCGCGGGCGGGAGCAGGACCATAGATATCCTCTGGCTAGGGTTTCATTCTCACGACTCCTGGGTGACCCTCATGAAGCTCTGACAGAAGTCTTTCTCTGTACTTTAGAGGAATGATCACTCTTGAGCCACAAAGGGATGCAGCCTTGGTCTGTTGAGAGGTGGTGGTGCCAAGATATAATCGGATATTTTTTTTCGTCTGGACTTTGGTAAAATCTGAAGCATTCTGCAATCAGAATGGGCTTGGGCTTGAAATAATCAGAAAGGGTCTGAGTTATTTGTGGGTATGATAAATCAACCACTTTTGCTGGCTCAACAAGACCTTTCAAGAGGCCATATTCTATTGGTCCTAAAACACTCAGGAAAACATCAACTTTTTTTCCACTATCAATTTCATTGGCGGCAACCCATCGCTCAAATCTTTCCAAATATGTGTCAAAATCCTCTTTGGTGTTGTCAAACTCGTCCTCTATATGTCACTTCAGTCTCTTGAGTTCAGCATGTGACAGTCACTGCCTCTGTGCACTGCAGTCGAGTTGCAAACAGTTCTCTTTTCTATATGCCGATTGTCATCAAGTTTTCTCTTGCATGTTTAGAGTGCTGCAGATTCCAGAACCACCTCGTCACCTCGTTGTTGACGGTGAAGGAACGGCATGGACAAACTTTTCTGCTGAGACCCGTTTACTGACATTATCTCACTCTTGACATCTCTCTCTCGCACATGTGCCATGCATTACATGCAGGGGATATTACCAAAAACTACCGAAGGCATCATATAGATGTGCATGAACAATACACTACAACACCTACAACAAACCAGCATCTTAATCAGCATCTGTTTTGAGTTAAGACTCTTGCCAGGAATCATCAGCAGAGTGAAAGTCCAGATGTTCTTCATTCTTCTCTCTTCTTCAATGATCTTAAGGTATAATAAGCAGAGTGAAAGTCCAGATGTTCTCATTCTTGTGTTCAGATGAGTTCTGAGTGTTTCTTTCCTGGTTACATGTTTAACATGGAACTGCTGAAAGTGACAGAGAGACACCCACTTCCTCTTTTTTTTTGTTAGATGGTCTTTTTATGGGGGGGGGAGAGTAATACATGTTTGTACAAACATGCAAGACTCATGGACGTGAAAATACAACTTTGTGTTCAAAGCATTATTTGAGAGATTTCTAAATATGTATCTATAATCCTTATTCAGACTAAAATCTCAAAGACTAAAAATAAACAATAAGCTCTAGTGGACACACGTGTAAAAACAGCAGCGGTTACCATGGTAACCAAATAAACACGTAGCTGATAAATTAAAATAGTTTTGGTAATTTTTTATCAAAGATTTTTTACCTTAGTTATTGGACTTGAAGTTGTGCTTTTTAATCATTTCATCTTTCCATATGCATATCACATTTGCATAAAATATCACAACTTCATCTAGGTTTACTACATTTTATTTTATCAAGCTTTTAAAATAAGCACTGAGAAAAAAAGCAGTAGTTGCTGCATGTGTTAAAGCTTTTTAACACTGAGCTTTAATACACATTTTTACAAGAACCACTAGTAGCCAGGCGTGTAGTTTAACTGAGCACCGCTGTATATTCTGCTTAATTTTACACTTTTGTTCTGAAATATTCAGTACTTATTTACATCAGATAAAAAAACCTCAAGGGTTTGTGATCATTTATTTCAGTGTCATTTGCAGAACAAAACACTCTTTAAACATCCTTCATGTCTGACTTACAAGACTGTCTTAAATATACAGCAGAAGAGTCTTTAGCTCATTGAGATTCTCTGCTGTGGCTCGTCAGGCAGTGAGATGATTGACAGCAGTGTATTCACTGTAATCCTGATTATTCCTCAAACTGACTCTGTCAGGACAGTGTGCTTTCTTCTGGAAATTCACCACGGCGTAATTCAGATCCTCAGCAGATGTGACGAAGATCTGAGAGTCACTTTATAATGTAACTAGGCTTGTACTTTATAACCCAACGCTGGGTTAAAAAGGGACCAACCCAACAGTTGGGTTGTTTTGACCCAGCAGTTGGCAGAGGTATAAAGTCCAGGGGTCAGAAAGTAAAAAGTCCTGCCATATGTTTATTCCACCCATGAACTCAGCAAGCTGTTTTAACCAGAGGAGAACCAAGTCATTCCTTTCACATCACAAACGAGTCTCGAGTCAGATCCCAAGTCCTCAAAGAGTTAAAGTTAATGAGATAATTAAGTGGACTAATTAAATGATGATTGTGCATTAGTGATGAACACCTGCTGTTAACAATCAACATCACTGAAGAAAAGAGAAAACACAAGAACTACAACTGACTCCAGCACAGCCTTGATACTGATTTATTTCTTTTTTTTAAAATCACACAAGATGCCACCATAACTGTGGTCAAGGTTTGCTTTAATTAGTCTCTTGACCCTTTTAATAACTCAAGATAGTTGGTTTCTAAGCAATTGCAATATTGTTTCACAGCAAACATTTGTGCATTGCTCAAAAGCTTGAAGTAGCAGAGTAACTTGTGGTTTCTGCTAATAAGTCATGGTAAATAAAATCATAAAGCGATTGTCCTCTTTGGTTTATTGTTCAGGTACTGTAGAACTACAAAAAAAAAAAAAAAAAACTATTAAACAAATGCCACCTAATGTGTCAATATTGAATTTAAAAAAAAAAAGCTATGTCGGTCAGGAATTTAGCCATGAACATTTATCATACTATCCTCAACAGTGGTGACAATAATTTTCATACTGCAGTGCATGATGGGAGTTTTTACTATGGTGTTACCCAGCATTCATTGCATCATGAAGCATTTTGTTGATTGTCACCATTGTTGAGATTGGTATACTGGTTCTTGATGTCTCTCTGTGTCTAAATAGTATAGTAGTTTGTTTTTTTTGGTGTATTATATGTATATATATATATACACACACACACACACATATATATTTTTTTTTTTATTAATTCACTATATATTTTAGAACAACAGTGTTCTGTAGTTTCACATAGTTCTTAATGCAAAACCTGAACATATAAATGGAAGCAAGTTATTTTAAATGAAATCAGGCCATTTCATGAGCTTGTTTCATCACATATAAAACAGCAAATATTCATCACTGTAAAACACCACATGCATTTCTACAGAAAGAGAGATCTAGCGCAACAAGTCAAGGGTCAAGAGCACAACTAAATCAAAACACGATCTCCATGATGGTGGATTCATTTTAACCAATAAAACATCAACATCTGATCCTCTGTATTCCTGTTCATCATTAATGCACAATCATCATTTAATTAATCACTTATTTATCTCATTAACTTTAAAACTCTTTGAGGACTTGGGATTTGACTTGAGATTGTTTGTGACTTAAAAGGAATGACTTGGTTCCTCCTCTGGTGAAATCAGCTGCTGAGTTCATGGATGGAGCAAAAATATGGCAGGAACTTTCTGACCCCTGGACTACCCACCTCTGGTCAAAATAACCCAACCGCTGGGTCAAAACAACCCAACCGCTGGGTGGTCCTTTTTTAACCCAGCACTGGGTTTATATTTAACCCAGCATTTTTAGAGTGCAGAGGCTTCCTGAACTGTAGAGTAAACTGATGAATCAGAGGGGTTTGTGGGTAATTGAGCAGTGGCATAAACAGCGTTAGATGAATCAGAGGGGTTTGTGGGTAGTTTGAGCAGTGGCATAAACAGCGTCAGATGAATCAGAGGGGTTTGTGGGTAGTTGAGCAGTGGCATAAACAGCGTTAGATGAATCAGAGGGGTTTGTGGGTAGTTGAGCAGTGGCATAAACAGCGTCAGATGAATCAGAGGGGTTTGTGGGTAATTCTGTGAGTGTCTTTAATCTCATCATAAACATATCCAGTGTGAGAAACCTGAGGAGAGACAGAGAAAAAATTTTACAGCTCTGAATATCTTGATGATGGAGGCATTAGAATTTATTTTCATTATGAATAAAATAATGATATTATTTTATTTTGTAAATTAACTGACTGCTTCATGTTTTCCTGCTCCAGTCTGAGATGACGAATCACCGCCTGCCAAACATTAGCTTTAAATGAGTGACATTATATCATATTTCAACACTGATGTCAGTTTTCACACATCATCAAACATCTGTATTTTGTAGCTGTAGCCAATAGGTGGCGATAGAATCAAAGTGGAAAAACAAATCTTAATTTTAAGCTCGATATGAATGAGAGTTTCTGTATCTAAAGGAGTTTTACCTCGAGACTGATGCTTCTTATAGAGAAACAGTAATAAGAGACCAGTGATGATCAGAACCAGAAGAACCAGAACCAGAAAGATGATCAGAGAAGAGACTGAAAACACTGAATATGAAATAATGAGTGAATCTGATTACTTTGAGCCAGAGTATGTGAGCGGGGTGGAGCGGTATAATTTTGACTGGAGCGAGGAGCGGATTTTTAAAAGTTGAAGTGTCGTGGTTTTCACTCGCTCCAGCACCGCTCCACCACGAGTCCAATTCATGCCAACGGCCCGTAGTATAACAGCATATTTTGCAAAAATTCACACATTAAACATATTTAGCTAGCTTGATACAGATGGATCACTCAAATCAGAAGGTTATGATGACGAGCGGGAAGTTATAGGCTAGTTCTCAAGGAATTTGTTTGTTCCCTTCTACTGAATATTTTCGAGTGAAAGCATGATTTAAACAGATACAGCACATTCACACGCAATCGCTTTCACAATAACGCAGTCAAACAAATGTAATCTTACAGTGTTACTTCATCTGTATCTGATTTTGAATGAGCAGAAATCTGTAAGAAATGCATTGATCTGTAGATAAAATAACTTACAAAAATGTACTGTTATATTCATCACAAACACAATTTGCACAGCAGAAAGCAGCAATTATACCTTTTAATGCTGACAACCATGTTATTAGTTTGGCATGTGGTAGGAAAAAAGAGTTTGCACACAATAGCCTAAGCCACTTTGAAACTCTCCTGTTATTTTATTTATTTTATTTTAATATAAGATTTAACATTTCAAACATAGCCCTACTGAAATACTTTAGCTGTGGAGCAAAGGCGGAGCGGTGTTTCTGGTATCAGTGAGTGAGGAGTGAAGCTGGAGCAGAGTGATTATTAAATGCTTGGAGCGCGGAGGGGAAATTGTTGTCGCTCCACACCGCTCACAAACTCTGCTTTGAGCTTAATATCAAATCATATGTTTATATTTTAACTACACAGGCACCTCTGAACATGTTAGAAGACACTGATGCAGAAGGTTTGAAACCAGAAGCAGATGATGATGAAGATGATGATAGTGATGAAGATGATGATGATGGTGAAGATGATGATGGTGATGATGATGATGATGATGGTGGTGGTGAAGTTGTATCTGAAACATCTGTATAAAACAATGAACTTGTTTTTTGTTTTTTTTTCACACACAGAACTTTTCTCTTGGTGAATATAAGTGTTACTGATGTCATTCACACACTCACTACCCAGAATTCATGTTTGCTGATTCTTAGAAACAAAATCGCGAGCTGTTTGTTTGAGTTTCAGTAACAGAAGTCTGTGGTTTCTCAGTTAATAATAGAGTTAATAGCATACTGGACGAGCATCTTTAACTGCAGCTTCTTTAATTATAGAACAAGACTGGTTCAGTGACTCACAGCAGTACAACAACTGCTCTAATACTGCATCCAGATGAACACACTTCAACTAGTTAAAAACTACAGTAATACTGTGTCCAATGATCAACTAATGCTGCTTTGAGTCCAGATCTGCAGTACTGAACATTTAAAGAATGAAATGAAGAATAAAACACATAAACACTGTCCACTGCTTTATTCTGTGTTCAGTTTCTCATTGAGCAGAACAGCAACATTGATCTAAAACTGCACTTTAACCTGCATTGACTGAAATCATGAACCTTTATAAGGAAACTTCCTCTTTTTAACTGTGGTTTGTGGTTTTTCTTTGTTAAACAGACAGAACATCTACAATTAATCTGCTGGTAAACCTGTATGAACAGAATCAGTTCTCTTGAAAACATCATGGTCACTTTCTTTAGAGAGTCAAGCAACATGATACAACACACACCGTGATCTGCTGAATGGAAGCAAGTTTTTATTTTTAATTATATTATGATTTATATGAGTGAGAAAATCATCCGTACCTGTTCACTGACAGTGAAATCACCCCCACCCACACACACACACAAACACACACACACATACATACATTCATGCCTCTTCATTCATTCATATGTGGTTACTAATTTTATGAGTGTAAACCTGATATTGCAAGATAAGATAATAATACATTGTATGTGTCCTGTTATTGATTTTCTGGTGTTTTTAGTTTTTACATTACAGTCAGTGTTGAGTGTGTGATGTTGATGATCATCATGAGTTTGAGAGTCTCAGTTACTCACCTGTTACAACATTCAGATTCACTTCAGTGTAGGAATCTTTACCCCAAGAGATATCAGCTCCACACCAGTACGTCCCAGAATCCTGTTCACTCAGATCTCTGAAGGTCACAGTGAATACTGCTGCTCTTGTGTAATCAAACAGAGAGAATCTTCCAGAATTAACCCATTTGTTATCATTTTTCTTATCAGTCTTGATGAGGTCAGAACACCATCTAATCTGTATATCTGGCTTCTGTCCTTTACAAAAATACTTTGCATTGTCTGTATATTCTCTATCATATGTGCATGTGATGTTGACTCCTCCTCCTGAATATCCCGTCACACTGATGGAGCTCACCACACCTACAACAAACCAGCATCTCAATACAACACCAATGTATTCATAAGACTGAACAGAGATGAACTTTCAAATATCTTCAAAAGTGTTCAAATCCAACTAAGCATGAGCTGAAGTTAAAGTCTCTGCTGTTTTGAGTGATTTACTGTGAGTTAAGACTCTTGCCAGGAATCATCAGCAGAGTGAAAGTCCAGATGATCTTCATTCTTCTCTCTTCTTCAGTGATCTTCTCTGTTGTTAGTAGATTCAGTTCTTCTGAAGATCTTGATGTGTGATCAGATGAGTTCTGAGTGTTTCTTTCCTGGTTACATGTTTAACATGAGCTGCTGAAAGTGACAGAGAGATGCCCACTTCCTCTGAGAGAGAAAGAGAGAGAGAGAGAGATTGTTAATAAAGAGGGAAGTGAAACTAGTTTTTTTTTTTTTTTTTTTTTTTTTTTTTTTTACAAATGCTTTACATGAACATGCAGATGAAACTCATTACAAAGTATTATTTTATTTATAAAGTTAGATTTTCACAAAATGATTCTATTTCAAATGCTTAGTTTTGTCAGATATGTAATTCAGTTTAAGATGTAATTCAGATCCTCAACAGATGTGATGAAGATCTGAGAGTCACCAGAGACTTCCTGAACTGTAGAGTAAACACAGTTAGCTGAAACAGAGGGGTTTGTGGGTAACTGTTTGTGAATGTGTTTCATCAACTCATAATCACAACCAGTGTGAGAATCCCGCAGAGAGATAGAGAACTGTTTTTATTTCATTATTAAATTAATAAACGTAAATATTTGTTAATATGTACTGCTCTAGTAATCTTTATCTATCATTGATCAAAGCAAACACAATTTTCCAATCACAATTATTGTACTAACAGCTTTATGGTTTCCATTTTTTGCATGAGAACTTTTGAATGCAGAATCAGCGTCTGTCAAAGACAAACATCAAATCAACCTCAAACTCAAATTTCTCTGCTTCGCTCTTTTGTAGTTGTATCCAGCAGGAGGTTTTCATGAAGTAGTTTTGAAGAAGAAGGGAAAGAAGAGGAAAGAAATATAAAGAATTTTTAAATGTGTATGTTTGTGAATGTTTTTGAGCAATTTTGAGCAATGGAAATTTTAAAGAAAGTAAAAGTGCAGGAGTGTGCAGGATGATCAGAAGAAGCACAGACATGCTGATGATCAGAGAAGAGCCTGAAAACACCAGAGATCTGAAGAGTCAAATCTGACTTACTGACAGAAATCTGTGAGTTTGTACCTTACATGAGATGCAGATGAGATCATCGGAGAGTCACCTGATGATGATGATGGTGTTCCATGATACATCTCAGAATCCTGTTCACTCAGATCTCTGGAGAGTCATAGATCATCAGAACTATTTGTCTGCCTTGAACTCTCTGTCCTGAACTATCTATTTGTCCCGTCTCGACCATGGAGGTCTTTAGTGCTTCCATGGCTGGGAGTAGCCATCTGAACCCCCAGACTGCTCAAAAATCCCACCCAAGCTCCCTCTCCCACCACCTCTTCATCATTCCTCACCACCGCCACCGCTGTCCCCATCTCTGCCCCGGACTCCTCTCCTACCTGCTCTGCTGCTGTCGGTCGGCCCCCTGGAGTCATCAGCCCTTCATCCACCATGGCTCCTCCCTCCGTTGGCTCCACCATGGGTCGTCATGTTGGCTGCGGTCTGGGTCCTGCCTGGCTCCTCCTGCTCCAAGTCCCTCCTGTCTCTTCCCTCCATCTAATCTGCCCTGGCTCCTCGTGTCTCCTTTTTGGATCCTCCCTTCATCGTCGCCACCCTGGTTATCTGCCTGCCTCTCTTCCTGTCCTTCACCACTGCCTCGTCCTCCTCCCAACCCCCCTCCCTCCTTTGTTCGTCTGTTTACAGCGTGATATTATGGGTTCCAGGAGGGGGAAGTATTGTCACAGTTATGGACTTGTTTTGTGTTTTTATTTAGTTTTTGCTTTCATGCCCATTTTGAGTTTGACCTAGTTTTCCTTAGTTCCCTTGATTAGTTTATTCTGTTCACCTGTGTCATGTTAATGAAGTAATTTACTCCCTCTCTTGTCTGTGTATTTAAGTTCCCTCCTCAGTTTCTTTGGTGGTTGGTTATTATAGGTGTGTATGTTGATTGTGTTACCCTGTGCTGTGTATGAATTTTCATCATCTTGGATTACTATTAAATGTTATATGGATTACCTTCATCTTCGTGCACCTCCCTTCACAAGAACGTGACAATGAGCTCATAGATGATTTATTAAAATAGCTGTGAAATCAAAACCAGTTCTTGCTTTTTTATTGAACATTACAGTTTTTATTATAAATGATTTACCTGAGCACATAAATTTTTTTATTCATGTAATCTGGTTAACTTTAATCAAAATAACTTACACTTCACCTCAGTCAGGGGAGAGAAGTTGTGCATTTATGTCATTTCAGATTTTCATAACCCATTCATATCATATTTGCATACAATATCATGACTTCATCTAGGTTTATTACTTACATTTTATTTTATCAAGCTTTTAAAATAAGCACGGAGAAAAAAAAAATATACAGTTGCAGTTGCTTCCTGTTTTAAATTTTGTGAGCCTTTTAACACTGAGTCTTAATAATTATTATTTTTTTTTTTTACAAAAACCGTTAGTGACCAAGCGTGTAGATTGACGATAACCAAACTAAATGAGCACTGCTTCTGCTTTAATTTCACACTTCTGTTCTGAAACAGTACTTATTTACATCAAATGCTGACCAAAAACTCAAGGGTTTCTGATCATTTATGTCAGTGTCATTTGCAGAACAAAACACTGCATCTTTAAACATCCTTCATGTCTGACTTACAAGACTGTCTTAAATATACAGCAGAAGAGAACCACGTAAATAACACAAATACCAAACATTGACACTTAAACCCAAAATCAAAAGTCAAAGTCTTCAGCTCATTGAGATTGTCTGCTGTCGCTCGTGAGATGATTGACAGCAGCGTATTCACTGTAATCCTGATTATTCCTCAAACTGACTCTGTCAGGACAGTCTGCTTTCTTCTGGAAATTCACCACGGCGTAATTCAGATCCTCAGCAGATGTGATGAAGATCTGAGAGTCACCAGAGGCTTCCTGAACTGTAGAGTAAGCTGATGAATCAGAGGGGTTTGTGGGTAATTGAGCAGTGGCATAAACAGCGTCAGATGAATCAGAGGGGTTTGTGGGTAGTTGAGCAGTGGCATAAACAGCGTCAGATGAATCAGAGGGGTTTGTGGGTAATTGTTTGTGAGTGTCTTTAATCTCCTCATAATCACATCCAGTGATATAAACCTGAGGAGAGACAGAGAAATTATTAACAGCTCTGAATATCTTCATGATGGAGGCATTAGAATTTATTATCATTATGAATAAAAATCAACATCTTATTTTTATACAGTAACTGGACTGACTGCTTCATGTTTTCCTGCTCCAGTCTGAGATGACGAATCACCGCCTGCAAAAACAAGGGTCTAAATTAATGATTTATTATATCACATTTCAACACTGGTGTCTAAAGGAAATGTTCCCTTTCAAGGGAACTTCGAACTGCGTCCTCTAGGGGTCGCTATATGGGGACACCTCGTCGTGACCCGTGTCTGAAGCATACAAATGAAAAAAAACACCAACGAGTTGGCCAGCGACAGCCTCTGACGTCACTACCGGTGCGACTATAAAACAGGCATCGGGGGAAAACACGTCATAAGAGCGCTCTTTTCTCTGTCTATCATGGCGACTACTAGCAAGCGTTTAGACAATGTATGCATCCGTGTCGGCGTTATTAGACACTTGATGACACACACGATCTTTACGTGATTTGTTTGGGTAAAGAGCACGCACGCGATGTCTTTGAGGAGGCAATCTGCGTGCATTGCGAGCATTTTTTCAAGAAAAAAAGCTCCGCTCTCGTTCGTCTCTCTTTCCGAAAAAAAAAAAAAAAGGCAGTCATCTGCTTCCCGCGGTTCAGGACCCGCCGTTGCTGAGGCACGGAGGAGAATGAGCTCGTGAGAATTTCAGGTGGATCTGTCTGAATGGTTTAAAGAGGGACTTTCGCTTTCGCGCTCAAAATGGCGGCGGACGAGAGAGAGCCTCGGGAGGATGATGTTATATCTTTAACACTTTCTGATACTGAGGTTAGTGCTCTGCTGGGTTTTTACCCAGGAAAAGCAGGAGATATTTGAGGATGGTGAAGAAGCTGAGGCTGAGCCTTCTCAATTCTCCTGCCCTGCGTATGTAGAGCTGTTGGAGTTTATGGATCGCACCTAGATGAGCGTTATCTTTCCGACCATAGCCCTCCAGCTCAGGTGAGCCTTCCATTTCTGCCTGATCTCCATACAGAGATCGAAAGGAAATGAAAGAGGCCGTTTTCTTCTCGCATCCATCGGTTTCGGCATAAGAGTTTTGCCGACATCGAGTCGATGCGCGAAAACGGCTATGAGAGGATGCCCCCTGCAGAAAGAGCTTTCATTCTGCGGGGGAGACATCCTCTCTTAATCTCCCTCCTTGCCATCTAAGCCCCTTCAAGCAATGCATCTTGCTTAAATGGCAAGGCATACGCAGCACAGCAGGTCAGGCTGTGGCTTTATTACAAAAACGTGACAAATGAGCTCATAGATGATTTATTAAAATAGCTGTGAAATCAAAACCAGTTCTTGCTTTTTTATTGAACATTACAGTTTTTATTATAAATGATTTACCTGAGCACATAAATTTTTTTATTCGTGTAATCTGGTTAACTTTAATCAAAATAACTTACACTTCACCTCAGTCAGGGGAGAGAAGTTGTGCATTTGTCATTTCAGATTTTCATAACCCATTCATATCATATTTGCATACAATATCATGACTTCATCTAGGTTTATTACATTTTATTTTATAAAGCTTTTAAAATAAGCACTGAGAAAAAAAATATATACAGTTGCTTCCTGTTTTAAATTTTGTGAGCCTTTTAACACTGAGTCTTAATAATTATTATTATTTTTTTTTACAAAAACCGTTAGTGACCAAGCGTGTAGTTTGACGATAACCAAACTAAATGAGTACTGCTTCTACTTTAATTTCACACTTCTGTTCTGAAACATTCAGTACTTATTTACATCAAATGCTGACCAAAAACTCAAGGGTTTGTGATCATTTATTTGAGTGTCAGAACAAAACACTGCATCTTTAAACATCCTTCATGTCTGACTTACAGGACTGTCTTAAATATACAGCAGAAGAGAACCACGTAAATAACACAAATACCAAACATTGACACTTAAACCCAAAATCAAAAGTCAAAGTCTTCAGCTCATTGAGATTGTCTGCTGTGGCTCGTCAGGCAGTGAGATGATTGACAGCAGTGTATTCACTGTAATCCTGATTATTCCTCAAAACTGACTCTGTCAGGACAGTCTGGCTGCTTTCTTCTGGAAATTCACCACGGCGTAATTCAGATCCTCAGCAGATGTGATGAAGATCTGAGAGTCACCAGAGGCTTCCTGAACTGTAGAGTAAACTGAAGAATCAGAGGGGTTTGTGGGTAATTGAGCAGTGGCATAAACAGCGTTAGATGAATCAGAGGGGTTTGTGGGTAATTGAGCAGTGGCATAAACAGCGTTAGATGAATCAGAGGGGTTTGTGGGTAATTGTTTGTGAGTGTCTTTAATCTCCTCATAATCACATCCAGTGTGAGAAACCTGAATAGAGACAGAGAAATTATTAACAGCTCTGAATATCTTCATGATGGAGGCATAAGAATTTATTTTCATTCTGAATAAAAATCAACATCTTATTTTATACAGTAACTGGACTGACTGCTTCATGTTTTCCTGCTCCAGTCTGAGATGACGAATCACCGCCTGCCAAAACAAGGGTCTAAATTAATGATGTTATATCACATTTCAACTCTGGTGTCTAAAGGAAATGTTCCCTTTCAAGGGAACTTCGAACTGCGTCCTCTAGGGGTCGCTATGGGGAACACCTCGTCGTGACCCGTGTCTGAAGCATACAAATGAAAAAACACCAACGAGTTGGCCAGCGACAGCCTCTGACGTCACTACCGGTGCGACTATAAAACAGGCATCGGGAAAACACGTCATAAGAGCGCTCTTTCTCTGTCTATCATGGCGACTACTAGCAAGCGTTTAGACAATGTATGCATCCGTGTCGGCGTTATTAGACACTTGATGACACACACGATCTTTACGTGATTTGTTTGGGTAAAGAGCACGCACGCGATGTCTTTGAGGAGGCAATCTGCGTGCATTGCGAGCATTTTTTTCAAGAAAAAAAAGCTCCGCTCTCGTTCGTCTCTCTTTCCGAAAAAAAAAAAAAGGCAGCCATCTGCTTCCCGCGGTTCAGGACCCGCCGTTGCTGAGGCACGGAGGAGAATGAGCTCGTGAGAATTTCAGGTGGATCTGTCTGAATGGTTTAAAGAGGGACTTTCCCTTTCGCGCTCAAAATGGCGGCGGACGAGAGAGAGCCTCGGGAGGATGATGTTATATCTTTAACACTTTCTGATACTGAGGTTAGTGCTCTGCTGGGTTTTTACCCAGGAAAAGCAGGAGATATTTGAGGATGGTGAAGAAGCTGAGGCTGAGCCTTCTCAATTCTCCTGCCCTGCGTATGTAGAGCTGTTGGAGTTTATGGATCGCACCTTGATGAGCGTTATCTTTCCGACCATAGCCCTCCAGCTCAGGTGAGCCTTCCATTTCTGCCTGATCTCCATACAGAGATCGAAAGGAAATGAAAGAGGCCGTTTTCTTCTCGCATCCATCGGTTTCAGCATAAGAGTTTTGCCGACATCGAGTCGATGCGCGCGAAAACGGCTATGAGAGGATGCCCCCTGCAGAAAGAGCTTTCATTCTGCGGGGGAGACATCCTCTCTTAATCTCCCTCCTTGCCATCTAAGCCCCTTCAAGCAATGCATCTTGCTTAAATGGCAAGGCATACGCAGCAGCAGGTCAGGCTGTGGCTTTATTACAAAATAAATGCTTCAAGCATATCAGACTGATCTGCTGAGAGACCTGGATAGAGGCGAAGGCCTTTTTCCTGATCAGGTAGCCGAGCTGCGCCGCACCACAGGCCTCTCTCTGGGCTACCAAGCAGGCCGCCTCTGCTAAGCGCAGGACTATGGCAGCCATGGTGGTGGCGGAGAGACATCTGTGGATGAACCTGGCAGACATCGGGAGGAAAGAAAAGGCTTTCTTCTCGATGCTCAGGTTTCGCCTTCTGAACTTTTCGGTATTTCCGTTGAGACGGTGATCGAGAAGTTCGGGGAGACGAAGGCGCACTCCGCTGCTTTCAGATCCTTCGTTCCACGAAGGTCCAGGTCTGAGCCCGAACAACATAGGGGTCCTGGCCTGTCTCGATCTGAGGATAAAAGACGGGCACAGAAGGCTAGTGTCGCGACTCATGCTCCTCCCCCACCTGCGGGCAGGGTTAAGAGGAATTGTGGGTCACAAGGGGGTAAGCAGAACCTAAGGGATGTGATCCAGACGAGGCAGCGTTCTCGTCTGAGTCAGAGTGATACTGAGGTATCTACTCGTTCCCTTTAGGGATTTTTAACTTCTGCTTTTATCCTCCCCTTCCTAATTCCCCTGTAACCACCAGCTCTCCACCTGATCGAGGTTAGGTGGAAACCTCTAACACATAAGTCTCCTATGCTGGACCTATAATGTTTTTGGCTGGTTCTATGTTCATAGCAACCACCTTACTGATGGTCCGGACTAAAAGGAGGCGCCCCTTGAGCGGGGCTCTAGTGCAGGAGGGTGGGAGTATAAAAAATAACCCTTTCTGTATATACTTATGTGTAAATTGCTGGTGGTTATGTGTCTACTAATAAACTCTGTGAGTTTCCTTTGCAGTGCTCAGTTACAGGGTTTACCAAACACTCGTCAGCACCAGCCATCCGGCTTCATGTTCCGGTATTAGGCGGCTGAGATCACAGGTTTCTGCGGGAGCCTCCTTGATCATCAGGCCTGGCACAGCACTGCAGGGAATTTCATGGATGTCCGGCCAGGTCACCCTGAGGGGTCTCCTGGCCGCTTAGGTGCTGTCGCATCCAGCGGGAAGTGAAGGTGGCAGTTACAGAAGTCTTCTTGTATATGCTGCCTCAGGTGATGCTCCCCTCGCTAGAGGTTTATAAAATTCGAGCTTGCCTCTCCCGTTCGGTTCAGCGCCTCTGCGATGCTTAGGAACCTTTAGGTACACACGCTAAGCTCTGTGTACTTTCTGAAAGCCACATGGTGGTCAGTGTGCACGTGAACACTTTGCGCACTTTCTAAAAAATCCACGTATTGGTAAGTGTGCACGCAAAGACTCTGCGCACTTTCTGAAATCCTGTATGGTAAGGGTTACGCGCTCCGCCTCGTTCCCTTTCTTGAGATGATTAGACCTTTGTTCCTTGGGCTTCATTCAGCCAGTGTGTATTTGTTTATACACCTCAAGCATCGCTTCCCTCAACATGAGGGGCTATTCGGGCGATTCTTGTGGTAGTTTAGCAGCGCTCCCCTTTTCAAGAAGGGTCGCCTATGAGCATGCTTCTCTGTATTCAGGAGTTCTCCTCTCATATGAGACTGAGTTCACTGTTTTTCCCAGAGCACTCCAGCATTATTTCCACAGATCGAGTTGATGACTCAAAACATACTTTTTTGAGATGCACCATTCCATCTATGAGCTGCTCTATCAGAGTGCCACGAGAGAGCCCTTCCTTAGAACAGTATTTGAAAATCCATGATATGGTAAGTGTGCACGTGAAGTCTTTGCACACTTTCTGAAATCCACACTGTGGTAAGTTCGCACGCTAGTACTCTGCGTTCTTTATAAAATCCTATATGGTGAGAGGGCTTCGCGCGGCAATTTGCTTCGTATCTTTCTTGAGCTGGTAAAAGCCCCGTTCATCTTGGGCGCCACTCCACCCATGTATCCTCGGATACCTATCTAAACAGGGTGTTGCTACTGGAGATCTGTTGAGACAGCTCCTTCAGCAAGCTTTTGCGGAAGCAAGCTGTAGCCCCTGTGTGACAGGCTAGACTTAGTATAAAAAATGCTAGGTTCCTAGCTGTATCCCTTTAAAGGAATCTTTCCTGATTCCAAGCCTTTAGCTCTACCACCGGGCGGAGGCTCTAACAATTAAGTTGGGTATGTAGCTTAGGCCTTTGGCCGTAAGGGGTATTGTCACAGACAGCCGTCTAAACGTCCCGGGGGCAACTCCCATTGAAATGGGAGAGTTGGTACTTAGTGTTCGCCATGATTTCTGGCCTGCACTCCCCTCAGCATGGCGGCGTGGGAATACTGTTCCCCATAGCGACCCCTAGAGGACGCAGTTCGAAGTTCCCTTGAAAGGGAACGTCTCAGGTTACGAATGTAAACCATGGTTCCCTGAGTAGGGAACGAGACACTGCGTCCTCTAGCTCCCTGCCATGCTTCGGACGCAAGCTTCAGACGAAGAAGTGAATGACGTGTTTTCCCGATGCCTGTTTTATAGTCGCACCGGTAGTGACGTCAGAGGCTGTCGCCGGCCAACTCGTTGGTGTTTTTTCATTTGTATGCTTCAGACACGGGTCACGACGAGGTGTTCCCCATAGCGACCCCTAGAGGACGCAGTGTCTCGTTCCCTACTCAGGGAACCATGGTTACATTCGTAACCTGAGACGTTTTCACACATCATCAAATATCTTTATTTTGCTCATGTCTCATTGCAGCCTGCAGGTGGCGACAGACTCAAACAGATAAATCTTTGCATTTTAAACTCCGTATAAATGGAGTTTCTGCATCTAAAGACATTAAGAAGGAGGTCTACCTCGAGACTGATGCTTCTTACAGAGAAACAGTAATAAGAGACCAACGATGATCAGAACCAGAACCAGAAGAACCGGAACCAGAGAGATGATTGGAGAAGAGTCTGAAAACACAGGAGATAAACAATCAGATTAATCAGTCTGATCACGCTGAGCTAAATATCAGATCAGATCATGGGTGCAGCTTGTTTGAGACAGGATTGACCAGAGCATGATACTGGGCTTGCAGGTTACAGGTTTCACGTTGAACATTCACACAAGCGGTGTAAACAATGTTCTTTTCTTATATTCAGTTATGCTCATGTGTACCTGAAGGTCTCCTAAACAGACTTCTTGAGCACAGAATCACTCTAAACCGGCTCTGTTTAAAGAAACTGTGACCTGAAGTTAAAATGTGAAGAAAAAACCCAAACTATACCACAATATTTTAGTTTTGAGGATGGAAATACAGTGCCCCACGTAGTTACATAGAGCCACTGAAAGTCAAATGTCCATTTATGGCACACTAACTGCTGTTGATGTTGTTAGAAAGACCGAGTCTGTACGCATGCGCAGAAAGAGCAAGAGTGACTGAGCAGGGAAGAGCAAAGACTGTGCATGTGTGCATCAATGAGCAAAAGTAAGTTATCTGTTTATCAAGTTAGTGATAATTGACAGGTAAACAGTTCATTATGAATGTGTATATCGTATTTCATATGCTCCTGTATTTTGCTGTCATATTAGTAACTGAATAGCACTTTATTTGAAGTTTATGTAAATTACCTCATAAGCGGTTTTGAGTATGAAAGTGTTTGCCATTTCTAACCACTAGGTGGTGTTATAATATTCCATTGCTGTTGATATACAGTAGTTTGTTTCTTTCATAATATTTAACCTAAGAATTTCATTTGAAAATATGCTAGCAATTCATGTAAATGTCTTTGGAATAATATTATTGAGACATAAAAGTCAATCTACTTATTTTTCTGTTCACACACAAATACATATTCCTGCATATGTGAACACACACCGATGGTGAATAATGACAACCTGTAATGCTTGTGTTCAGGTGTGTTGTGTGCATCTTGGTTGTAAATTACTCCAGTTCTAAGAGTAATTCCACTCAGGATGAAGCTGATCAGAGCCTGTGTTTTGACTGACACCCCTTGAGGAAAGCTAGATATCAGACCTCATCTAACTCCACCTCGGCTTTTATGCTTTTGTGACACAAGATTAATTTAAACAGCCCACTGTGAACACCCTTGTAATTCACTTCAATCTTTTCAAACTTTATGAATGATTATATTCAAGTGGTATCGGAAGCAAGCAGAGGACGGCTGTTTCTAAAGCATTCAGTGCCATCTGCTGATAAAAACTAAGCTCAGAATTGATTCGAGAGACAATCACGGTGCATTCGAAAAATCTCAGAATCGATGCAGAATCATTTCTCGATTTGTGATGCATGGATTTATTAACGCAGCCCTAAGGTCTATAATAGCAACACAAGAATGACTTGATCATCCTTATTATTATTATTATTTCACATTTGAAAAAGTTCAATGTATTAAATTACATTACTTATTTTAGAGTAAAAAAACAAGAGATGAAAATTATTCTATGTTTAGAAATCTTTCAGCCACTGGGGGGTGTCAGAGCTCCTCACAAATTACACCAAGAATCATGTTTGTGTTTCAGCACCTGCTGGAGTAAAACTAGATGGAGACGATTTAGAAACTCCTGTGATCTGTGGAGCTCTGACTGATGAGAAAGAAGAAAAAGATGATGATGGTGGTGATGATGATGATGATGATGGTGGTGATGATGATGATGATGATGGTGGTGATGATGATGATGATGGTGGTGATGATGATGATGATGATGATGATGATGGTGGTGGTGAAGTTGTTTCTGAAAGATCTGTATAAAACAATGATTTTTTTTTTTTCACACACAGAACTTGTCATCACGTGTCTCTTGGTGTATATAAGTGTTACTGATGTCACTCACTACCCAGAATTCATGTTTGCTGATTCTTAGAAACAAAATCGCGAGCTGTTTGTTTGAGTTTCTGTAACTAAAGTCTGTGGTTTCTCAGTTAATAAATGAGTTCATAGCAGGTGACTGGACGAGCATCTTTAACTGCAGCTTCTTTAATTATAGAACAAGACTGGTTCAGTGACTCACAGCAGTATAAAAAATAAGACTGCAGCACAACCACTGATATAATTCTGCTTGTTGATGAGTACTTTAATAGTGTGTAAATTGATTAATTATTTGTGCTGATTTTGGTATAGATCTGCAGGACTGGACATTTAAAGAATGAAATGAAGAATAAAACACATAAACACTGTCCACTGCTTTATTCTGTGTTCAGTTTCTCATTGAGCAGAACAGCAACATTGATCTAAAACTGCACTTTAACCTGCACAGACTGAAATCATGAACCTTTATAAGGAAACTTCCTCTTTTTAACTGTGGTTTGTGGTTTTTCTTTGTTAAAAAGACAGAACATCTAAAATTAACCTGCTGTTGTTTGAATATATTCAGTTCTCTTAAAAACATCATGATCACTTTCATTGCACAGTGAAGCAACATGATACAAGACACACCATGATCTGCTGAATGGAAGCTACACTGTAAAAAATAAGTGTCATTTTAACTGTACAATTTTGTAAAAACGCTACAAAAAAAAAGTGTTAATAGGTTAACAGTAAGTTCCTGTACTATATACAGGGAAAAACTGTAAAAGATCTAACCAGACATTTCATGTAATTTTCCAGTAAAATGCTGTTAATTTTACAGTTTTTAGAAATAAAAAAAGAACAAATCAATGTATAATTTACAGTCAAAAACTGTAAACTGATATTCCCAGAATTCCCTGTGTGACGCTCCACATTTGAAAGTATTTTGTTTAAATAATCATGTTTTTTAATAGTTTTTTGTTATCAGTTGTACATTTGGGCTTTATGTTACATCTTCTGCTGTTTAATGAAAGTTTATTGAATTGTTTAAGTATCGTGTGTCACCATGATGGTGTTTTGTGTTTGCATGAATGACTTTGTGCACCTTCTATATATTAATATAAACTTCTGCTTGTGGCGAAGCTACTTGTGATGAACTTCGATTCTTCATGTGGCTTTCTCTTTTACCACCTGCATTATTATGGTGGTTGTCAGTATGTTAAAGGTACAAAACAGATTTTAATAGCAGTGTGCGTTGTTGAATTTACTGGTTTACATTAACAATTTTCTTGTTTTGAAATAACAGTTTTATATTGTAAAATTTACAGTTTTTGGCCGTAATTGTGTTTACAGTTTTTCTGTATTTTTTACAAAAGTATTCTGGCAACCACAGCTGCCAAAATTATTTTGTAAAAACTACAGACTTTTTTTTAAAGTGTATTTTTTACAAAAGTATTCTGGCAACCACAGCTGCCAAAATTATTTTGTAAAAACTACAGACTTTTTTTTACAGTGTAGCTGTAATTTTTTAAAAAGTATTGATTTATCTGAGTGTGCAAATATTATTTTGTTGTAAAGTTGATGAGGACTCGTGTGATGAAGCTCTTGTGTCCTTGATCAGACTGAACTCCACACCAGTATTCAGCTGAATGTTGTTGAGTGACATGACTGATGATTCCCGTCAGGAGCTGCTGCTCTCTGTCATCATACAGCTGCATCTGTCCCTCAGCGCTCCATCTTCTGCTCTCCTTCACAGACGTCTCTTCAGCACAGAGATCAGATCCAGATCTCCTGCAGACAAACTTCACGTCAGCACTGTGGGATTGTGGGTATCTGCAGCTGATGTTCACAGATCCTCCTGCAGCAGCTGAGAGACTGATGCTCTTCTCACAACAATCAGCTGTTTGAGAGACAAATCAAGTGCAGCAATGTTAGAATTAAACGAGAGAGTCATCAATTCAGCACAGAAACAAATGAAAGCAGCTCACCCTTCTTAACGTCCAGCTTAAACTCAGAAAAGAAACTGTAGTCTTCAGAAACTTTGACTATAATCTTATATTCTCCAGAATCGTTCTCATTCAGCTCCCTGATAAACACACGTAAGAGACGTGCAGATCTGTCATCATGAACGGAGAATTGGCCGACATGTGTCCATTCTGCTGCTCTGTCAATGTTTATTCGAGTAAAACATTGATATGCTCCAGCTTCACAGAAGTATTTCTCATGGTTCTCATGATTCATCTCATATTTGTAGTTTATAATGATGTTTCCTCCTGAATATCCCGTCACAGCACTGATTTGTTCAGCTGTTGAACACAAACTCAGATATCAATGTGATGATGATGTTCATCACTTTTGTAAATCATGGTACTTCATCTTCATTCACTCACAGTGAGATCCACCCACCCACCCACACACACACACACACACACACACACACACACACACACACACACACACACACACACACACACACACACACACACACACACACACACACACACACACACACTGTTGGTATATGTGGTTTATGGGGACTCTCCAAAGGCGTAATGGTTTTTATACTGTACACACTATATTTTCTATCGCCCAATACACCAACCCTACACCTAAACCTACCCCTCAAAAAAAACTTTATGCATTTTTAGATTTTCAAAAAAAAAAAAAAGAACACCATTAAGTATTTTTTTAATTATAGGGACACAGGAAGTGTCCTCATAAATCACCTTTACATTGTAATACATGTGTCATACCCATGTCATTATACAAATTTGTGTCCAGATAAACACACACACACACACAGACACAGATACATACACTCACGCACACGCACATGCATTCACACAGACACACACTCACACACACACACACACACACACACACACACACACACACACTGTCTCTGCCTCTTCATTCATTCATATGTGGTTACTAATTTTATGAGTGTAAATCTGATATTGCAAGATAATAATACATTATATGTGTCCTGGTTATTGATTTTCTGGTGTTTTTAGATGATTTCATTACAGTCAGTGTTGAGTGTGTGATGTTGATGATCATCATGAGTTTGAGAGTCTCAGTTACTCACCTGTTACAACCTTCAGCTTCACTTCAGTGTAGGAATCTTTACCCCAAGAGATATCAGCTGCACACCAGTACATCCCAGAATCCTGTTCACTCAGATTTCTGAAGGTCACAGTGAAAAGTGCTGCTCTTGTGTAATCAAACAGAGAGAATCTTCCAGAATCAACCCATTTGTTCTCATTTTTCATATCAGTCTTGATTAGGTCAGAGCATGTTGTTTTCCACTGTCCTCTACAAAAATACTTTGTATTGTCTGTATATTTTCTATCATATGTGCATGTGATGATGACTCCTCCTCCTGAATATCCCGTCACACTGATGGAGCTCACCACACCTACAACAAACCAGCATCTCAATACAACACCAGTGTATTCATAAGACTGAACAGAGATGAACTATCAATTATCTTCAAAAGTGTTCAAATCCAACTCAACATGAGCTGAAGTTAAAGTCTCTGCTGTTTTGTGTGATTTACTGTGAGTTCAGACTCTTACCAGGAATCATCAGCAGAGTGAAAGTCCAGATGATCTTCATTCTTCTCTCTTCTTCAGTGATCTTCTCTGTTGTTAGTAGATTCAGTTCTTCTGAAGATCTCGATGTGTGTTCAGATGAGTTCTGAGTGTTTCTTTCCTGGTTACATGTTTAACATGAACTGCTGAAAGTAACAGAGAGACACCCACTTCCTCTGAGAGAGAGAGAGAGAGAGAGAGAGAGTACAAGGAGGAGAGGAGGAGGGGGAGAGAGAGAGAGAGAGAGAGAGAGAGAGAGAGAGAGAGAGGAGGAGAGGAGAGAGAGAGAGAGAGAGAGAGAGAGAGAGAGAGAGAGAGAGAGAGAGAGAGAGAGAGAGAGAGAGAGAGAGAGAGAGAGAGAGAGAGAGAGCATGAGAGAGAGAGAGAGAGAAAGAGAGGAGTAGAGAGAGAGAGAGAGATGGTTAATAAAGAGGGAAGTGAAACTATTCTTTCACACATGCTTCACATGAACATGTAGATAAAACTCATAATAAAAGGCATTTTTTAAAGAGTTTTTAACAGAACTTTTTTGTCATTCAAAGGCAAATTTTCTCAGAACCATAATGTTTAATATTTTAAACCGTTTAAAAGTTTAATAAAGTGTTTCTTGAGTGCATCACATTCATGTTACACCCTAAAAAAGTGGTGCTATATAGAACTAAAAGCAGTTCTTTGGCTTCTAGTCAGGTACACCCGGCTGCACGTGTCGCCCCGCCCCATAAAAACTCTGATGGTTCGATCGTCTTTCATAGACATACATGATAGTAAATGTGTGTGTAGTTGTTGTAGGACGGAGTATGTTGTTTAAAAAGATTAAAACTGTGCAGTTTTACAAAGCCTTCATTATAATGCACAGTTGTTTATTGTTAACTTGACTCACTATGTCTGATTTATTGAATCACGAGATGTTAGCTGCTGCAGGTTTAATCTTCTGGACCAGTCGAATTCACAAATGAATCATTGGGACATTCTAAAGCGCTTAATGTGAAAGTACGTGGATTTATGCATTAAAACAGTGTTTTAAAAACAACAAACTCAGTAAACAAATTATTAATAAAGCATTCTATTCACAGACAAGCAGATATGAGCCCAGAATCAGAATCAGAATCAGAATCAGAATCAGAAAGAGCTTTACACTGTAAAAAGTGATACTCTATATTTACTCAATAAAATTGTGGCAACAGATTACAAGCAATATTATTAATTAAATTTAACACATTAGAATTAATTAGAATTAATCAAATGAGATGCTTACAAGCAATCATTCAAAATGAGTAAAATAACATGAAAAAAAAAAAAGTAAAATGTTTAAAAAAATATTGGTTTTGTTGGACAAAAAACGAGAAGCACCTGGCTGCAGCCTGCATATAGAGGCGGGGTTGCACATGTTAACCCGCCCCATACCTACTCTGATTGGTTCGATCGTCTTTCATAGGCATACATGATGGCAAAATGTGTGCGTAGTTGGTGTACACTGTTAAAAATAATACACTATATTTACTTAATAAAATTGTGGCAACAGATTACAAGCAATATTATTAATTAAATTTAACACATAAGAATTCATTAGAATTAATCAAATGAGATGCTTAGAAATTAACCATTCAAAATGAGTCAAATAGCACAAAAAAAAAATAAGTAAAGTTTAAACAAAACAAAACAAAAAACATTTCTTTGAGAAAGAAAAACAAATCACTATGCTAAGGAATACTATGTTATGCATACCAGGCCAGTAGTTAGCGATTAAGAAAACACAGTGCAAAAATGTAATTCACAAATTCATGTTTTTGTTGCTTACATGGAGATGATACAGGCATAGTGTTCAAAAGCTTGTGTTTTCAAGCCCCCAAAACAGAGTTATTGAAGACACCTGATGTTAACAAACAGAATCACTGAAGGAGCATAATCTACATTTTGGTTACCATTACGGTGGTCGGTGTTTGCTTTAGTTGTGCTCTTGACCCTTAAACTTTTAAACAATTTTTTGGGTTGCTGTAATTGTGATACAGCAGTTAAACAAGACAATAAAGAATAAGATCATCTGGTGTTGTTTGTTTTGACATCGTTTGATCTGGATTTCTGAGTTGGTTGTGTCTTATCAACAACAGACGTCCTTTGTCTGTACAGTATAAGGTCTGGTATTTTCAGCATAATCAGAGAGATTCTAAGAAGCAAATGTTTCAAACATTTAAAAAAATAAATAAAATTTATTTCATTTAGGCAACAGAGATCAAGAATCAGGCTGAGAACCTCAACAATGGTGACCATCAAAAAGCATGTTGCACTGCATTATAGGTGCCACCAATCAAAACTCATTTATGGCTCCCATCATGCTTTGCGGCATGAATAAATTATGAGATTAATTGTCTTTAGATTTATTCTTAATATTTTCTTTTTTTTTTTACTTTTTTATGCAATTTTTAGTAGCTTGTTTTGTGATGCTTACAGTTCATCTGTTTATCTGAATATGCTGTTCGTCACCATTCTTGAGATTCATACGCTGGTTCTTGATGTCACTGTGTGTCTAAAAGAAGGCTTTCCTTCCCCACTACAATTTTTTTTTTCTTAATCAGAATTCTTAAACTCTGGATTGAACAGGAGATTTCAGGTTTTCTATTGTTGAATTACAGGGGCTGCTATATTGAATGTTAATTTAACTCAGAGAATAGGCTCTATTTATAACACTCAGGCAAAACAATGATTATGTAAAATCATAACCAACACCACCTGAACAGCTTTACTCTTGGCATATCTAGCTGTTATAATTCAGTTATAACAACCATACAAAATGTAATATTAAAAAGTCAAGGGTCAAGAGCCCAACTAAAGCAAACCACTGACCACTATAATGGTAACCCTATAAATTTACCCTTTTCTCCTTCAGTGATTCTGTTTGTGAACTTTAGGTGTCTTCAATAACTATGTTTTTGGGGACTGAAGACACAACCTTCTGAACATTATGCCTGTATCATATCTATGTAAGCAACAAAAATGTGAATTTGTAGAATTTGTTGACATCATGTGCATACATATAATGTTTTCACATGGTGTTTCATGATCGCCAACTACTGGCCTGGCATGTATAACATAGTATTCTTTAGCATAGTGGTTTTTTTTTTGTTGTTGTTTTTTCAATGAAATCAATATTTTTGTGTAAATTTTACTTAATTTTTTCATGTTCTTCTACTCATTTTGAATGGTTGCTTGTAAGCATCTAATTTGATTATTTCTAATTAATTCTAATGTGTTAAATTTACTTAATAATATAGGATATACAATTTTAAACAATTTTATTGAGTAAATAAAGTGAATAATTTTTTACAGTGTTGTTAAGACTGCACCAGACAGCCAGCTGCTCAACCTCTTGTCTGTAAGCAGACTCGTCACCGTCCTGGATGAGACCGATGAGTGTGGTGTCGTCTGCAAACTTCAGGAGCTTGACAGAGGGGTCTTTTGAGGTGCAGTCGTTGGTGTACAGCGAGAAGAGCAGTGGGGAGAGAACACATCACTGAGGGGCACCAGTGTTGGTGGAGCAGCTGCTGGACATGAATTTCCCCAGTCTCAGTAGCTGTTGCCTATTGCATTTTTTTTTGTTGCAAATTAACAATCATATGTGTTGTATCCAAAGCGACTTACAAATGAGAACAGTAGAAACAATCAGATCAACGAGAGAACAACAACGGTATACAAGTGCTATGACAAGTTTCAGTTAGTCTAGTACAGAACACGTAGCCAGGGTTTTTTTTTTTTTTTTTTTTTTTTGGGAATATGATAGAAAAGAAAAAAGGTAAGTACTAGTATTAGTTGGTTAAGTGCAGGCGAAAAAGATGAGTCTTTAGATGTTTTTTGAAAATGAGTAAAGACTCAGCTGTTCGAATTGAGATCGGGAGGTCATTCCACCAGCTGGGAGCAGTCCAGGAAAAAATCCGTGAGAGTGATTTTGAACCTCTTTGGGATGGCAACACAAGGCGCGTCATTCACTTGCAGAGCGCAAACTTCTGGAGGGTGCATAAGATTGAACTAGTGAGTTTAGGTAAGTTGGCGCCGTGCCAGTGGTCGTTTTGTAGGCAAGCATCAGTACCTTGAATTTGATGCGAGCGGCTACTGGTAGCCAGTGTAACCTGATGAGGAGAGGAGTAACATGGGCTGTTTTCAGCTCATTGAAGACAACCCTCGCTGCTGCATTCTGGATCAGTCAGCCTATCTGTCAGAAAGCTGGTGATCCACTGAACGATAGAGCTAGGAACTGTTTTGTCCAGGTGTTGCAGGATGAAGTGCAATCCCATGTTGATTGCATCATCCACGGACCTGTTTGCTCGGTAAGCAAACTGCAGGGGGTCCAGTAAGGGTCCAGTGATGTCCTTCAGATAAGCCAGAACCAGTTTTTCAAATGACTTCATGACGACAGATGTTAGAGCCACAGGTCTGTAGTCGTTAAGTCCTGTAATCTTGGGTTTCTTTGGAATGGGGATGATAGTGGAGCGTTTGAAGCAGGAAGGCACTTCACACAACTCCAGAGATCTGTTGAAGATCTGTGAAAAGATGGGGGCCAGCTGGTCAGCACAGGTTTTCAAACAGGCTGGTGTAACGCCATCTGGGCCTGGTGCTTTCCTTCTTTTTTTGTTCTTCCTGAAAGACCTGGCGCACATCATCTTCACAGATTTGAAGAGCAGGAGGTGTGGAGAAGGGGATTGCAGGAGGTGTTAACGGTTGTGTAGAGAGATGGTCAGAATGGGTGTTGGGGGTTTCAAATCTACAATAAAACTCATTCAGGTCGTTAGCAAGTCGTTGATTAGCCTTAGTGCAGGGGGATGGGGTCTTGTAGTTAGTGATGGCTCTCAGTCCTCTCCACACTGAAGTTGAGTCGTTGGAAGTAAACTAGTCTTCCAACTTTTTAGCGTAGGTCTTTTTAGCTGCTCTAATCTCTTTGTTCAGTGTGTTCCTGGCCTGATTGTACAAGACTCTGTCCCCATTTCTGTAGGCATCCTCTTTGACCTGACGAAGATGTCTGAGTTTTGCTGTAAACCATGGCTTATCATTGTTGAATGTTAAATAAGTCCTGGTAGGAATGCATATATCCTCACAAAATCTAATATATGATGTTACGGTCTCTGTGAGTTCGTCCAGATCGGTGGTAGCAGCTTCAAAAACACTCCAATCAGTGAGGTCAAAACAGGCTTTTAAATCCTGCTCTGTTTCGTTGGTCCATCTCTTTACAGTCTTTACTACAGGTTTAGCAGATTTAAGTTTCTGCCTGTAGGTTGGTATAAGATGAACCAGACAGTGATCAGACAGTCCCAAAGCTGCTCGTGGAACAGAGTGATATGCATCCTTTATTGTGGTGTAACAGTGATCCAATATATTGCTGTCTCTGGTGGGACATGTAACATGCTGTCTGTATTTTGGCAGTTCACGGGAGAGATTGGCTTTATTAAAGTCCCCAAGAATGATTAAAACAGAGTCCAGGGTGTTGTTGTTCTATCTCTGTGATCTGATCAGCCAGTTTCTGTAAAGCCAGACTTATGTGCGCTTGCGGAGGGATATAAACACTCACCAGAATGAACGAGTGAAACTCCCGCGGCGAATAGAACGGCTTGCAGTTAATGAAGAGTGTTTCGAGATCTGAGCAGCACATCTTCTTTAACAAAGTTACATCTGTACACCACCTTTCATTGATGTAAAAGCATGTCCCGCCGCCGCGCGATTTCCCCGTTGATTCTGTGTCGCGATCCGCTCTGAACAGTTGAAAGCCCGGCAGATGGAGCGCGCTGTCTGGTATGGCGTCATTTAGCCATTTCCGTGAAACACAGAGCAGCAGAGTGTGAGAAATCCTTATTTGTCCGAGAGAGCAGAAGGATTTTGTCTGTTTTGTTGGGTAGAGAGCGGAGATTTGCCAGATGGATGCTAGGCAACGGCGTTTGAAATCCGCACTTCCTGAGTCTAACGAGCGCACCAGCTCGCTTCCCCTGTTTGCGCGTCCTGAAGCGTTTGATCAGCGCCGCTGCTCCGCCGACAACAACGTTCAGTAAAACGTCTGAATAATTGAAATCCGGTAAAAGATCTTGTGGTGTGTTCTGCCGAATGTTCAGCAGTTCTTCCCTGGTGAAACTGATCGTGTTTGTTAAACAAAAAAACAGGAAAAATGAACAAAAACAGTACAAACACTGGAGAGCCAAGCACTGAAGCAGCCGTCTGCGGCGCCATCGAAAATTGCTTGTTTAGTTCAGAAAGAATACGAACACGTGTTTAATTACGTGCTAAACATTTTCCTCCCATAACCTGCTTGTCTGTGAATAGAATGCTTTATTAATAATTTGTTTAGTTTTTTTTTTTTTTAACGTTTTAACCTCTTAACCTGCGCCCCTATTTTTGAGCATTTTCTGAAAACCGACATACCCAAATAAAAATGTCTGTAGCTCTTGAACCTATGGTCTAAATTTATAAATCTGGTATTGTCTGAAACTAGACACTTAAATCTGCACATGATAAACATATATAAGCATTCAAGAGAACGGCGTTGAAACTTACGTGTTAATTTTATCCCTGGCTGCATGCATCTCTCCGGGTCTTTCTGCTGCCCCTCGCCGCTGCTTCTCACCACGCCCTCCAAAACACGATCAAACACCACAAAAACTCTTCTAAAGTCGACATTCTTTGCTGGAGAGATTCAGATGTAAGCTTTGGAGAAAATGTTATGACTTGATTTTTCAAAATAATTTTTGTTTGGATGCTTCCTCGACTTCCTCGAGTTGAGACAAGTTTACTATGTCACGTGACGTACACAATCAACACGTAGCATTTTAAATTGTATAAAAACACTAGTTTAGGAGTGGGAGCTAACATTTGTAATTTTTGTTTTGATAGTTTCGTGTAGAGTATGGCATTTGTTATGCTGAATAATTTTTCTTTCTTTCTTTTGATTTAGATTAGAATTGAGGCTGGTTTAAGATAGTTGGTGTTTTGTTTTGGAAGCTGACAGTTTAAATGTATTTATTGTTGAGTCTGAAGGAGCTCCACATAATAACAGTGTCTCAGTCAATAGAGTGAGTTTATGATTATCTGTCTGTCAGTGTTTGAAAAAAGTATTTTGCAGTTGTGTTTGATTATGCTGCTAAAGATGCATAAGGCTGGTATACACTGTGTGATTTCAGCAAGGTTTTTGTTAAATATGAACTCTCACTGTAGTGATGTCAAGACAAAGCTCAGGGTTTAATTGTTCACACTCACACTATACGCTCCGATCATCCAGATACAGCTCCACCTTATTCCTGACGAGACTACTGTGTTTTAAATTATGGGAGGCACTTCCGGTTCGGGAACTTCCTTCAAAAAGACTGAAATGAGTCATTTCATAGAGATGGGCAAAACCACTTATTTTGTTTTCGATATGATATACTGATACTTTTAAAGGCCAGTATCGTCGATATCGATATGACACTTCTAAACTGAACTTTTGAATTATGAAATTTATTAAATTGTTGAAGTAGTGCATGCCTGGCCTAAAATACAGACTTAACCTTTTTTTTTTTTTTTAATTAGAGATTTACCTCAGATTGAATCTAGATGCTCCAGTCCAAAGAGACAGAGATCAATGTAAGTCAAGTAAGAGTTGTTAATTTTTAAATGCATTTCACATTCAGTGACGTTCAGCTTTACAGAAAAAAAGAAAAAAAAAACCTTCATGACTAAACCTTTAAACACACAAGTGATAAACTGTGGAAAGCAAGACATCAACAACAAAATGTTTACACATCAGAAGAACCAATCAGACTTTACAGAGTCGTTACACTCAATGTCCATGTTGCTAAATATGATCTGTTCACAGAACGAGGCTCATTTGGTGCTCAGTGTTTGTTTCAGATGCTGAATACTGAACATCTCAAACTCCTTTAAAATCAATCAGTTTCTGACACACATTCTCTGCAGTGGAGATTCAGCTGATGAGGATGAGGATGGTGGTGATGATGAGGATGATGATGATGATGGTGGTGATGATGATGATGAACGTGATGATGATAGTGATGATGATGATGATGAGGATGATGTTTCTGAAACATCTGTATAAAAAACAACAAAGCAATGGATTTCTAAAGGATGTTTTTTTTCACACACAGAACTTGTCATCATGCGTCTCTTGGTGAATATAAGTGTTACTGATGTCATTCACACACTCACTACCCAGAATTCATGTTTGTTTGAGTTTCTGTAACTGAAGTCTGTGGTTTCTCAGTTAATAATAGAGTTCATAGCAGGTTACTGGACGAGCATCTTTAACTGCAGCTTCTTTAATTATAGAACAAGACTGGTTCAGTGACTCACAGCAGTACAACAACTGCTCTAATACTGCATCCAGATGAACACACTTCAACTAGATAAAAACTACAGTAATACTGTGTCCATTGATCAACTAATGCTGCTTTGATCTGCAGTACTGGACATTTAAAGAATTAAATGAAGAATAAAACACATAAACACTGTCCACTGCTTTACTCTGTGTTCAGTTTCTCATTGAGCAGAACAGCAACATTGATCTACAGAAAACTGCACTTTAACCTGCATTGACTATAATCATGAACCTTTATAAGGAAACTTACTCTTTATAACTGTGGTTTTTCTTTGTTAAAAAGACAGAAAATCTACAATTAACCTGCTGGTAAACCTGTATGAACAGAATCAGTTCTCTTGAAAACATCATGATCACTTTCTTTACACAGTCAAGCAACATGATACAAGACACACCGTGATCTGCTGAATGGAAGCTAGCTGTGATTTTTAATTACATTCTGATTAATCTGAGTGAGCAAATCATCTGTACCTGTAACTCTGATGAGGACTCGTGTGATGAAGCTCTTGTGTCCTTGATCAGACTGAACTCCACACCAGTATTCAGCTGAATGTTGTTGAGTCACATGACTGATGATTCCCGTCAGGAGCTGCTGCTCTCTGTCATCATACAGCTGCATCTGTCCCTCAGCGCTCCATCTTCTGCTCTCCTTCACAGACGTCTCTTCAGCACAGAGATCAGATCCAGATCTCCTGCAGACAAACTTCACATCAGCACTGTGGGATTGTGGGTATCTGCAGCTGATGTTCACAGATCCTCCTGCAGCAGCTGAGAGACTGATGCTCTTCTCACAACAATCAGCTGTTTGAGAGACAAATCAAGTGCAGCAATGTTAGAATTAAACAAGAGAGTCATCAATTCAGCACAGAAACAAATGAAAGCAGCTCACCCTTCTTAACGTCCAGCTTAAACTCAGAGAAGAAACTGTAGTCTTCAGAAACTTTGACTATAATCTTATATTCTCCAGAATCGTTCTCATTCAGCTCCCTGATAAACACGCGTAAGAGACGTGCAGATCTGTCATCATGAACGGAGAATTGGCCGACATGTGTCCATTCTGCTGCTCTGTCAATGTTTATTCGATTTTTCGAAACATTGATATGCTCCAGCTTCACAGAAGTATTTCTCATGGTTCTCATGATTCATCTCATATTTGTAGTTTATAATGATGTTTCCTGCTGAATATCCCGTCACAGCACTGATTTGTTCAGCTGTTGAACACAAGCTCAGATATCAATGTGATGATGATGTTCATCATTTTTGTAAATCATGGTACTTCATCTTCATTCACTCACAGTGAGATCCACACACACCACACACACACACACTGTTGGTATATGTGGTTTATGGGGACTCTCCAAAGGCGTAATGGTTTTTATACTGTACACACTATATTTTCTATTGCCCAATACACCTAAACCTACCCCTCACAGAAAACTTTATGCATTTTTAGATTTTCAAAAAAAAAAAAAAACACCATTAAGTATATTTTAAATTATAGGGACACATGAAGTGTCCTCATAAATCACCTTCACATTGTAATACATGTGTCATACCCATGTCATTATACAAATTTGTGTCCACATAAACACACACACACACACACACACACACACAGACACACACACACACACACACAGACACAGACAAACACACACACACAGACACGCACACACACTCTCTCTCTCTCTCTCTCTCACACAGACACACACACACACACTCTCACACACACACACACACACACACACACCACACACACACACACACTCTCTCTCTCTCTCACACACAGACACACACTCACACTGTCTCTGAGTCTCAGTTACTCACCTGTTACAACCTTCAGATTCACTTCAGTGTAAGGATCTTCAGAGAGAGGCATTTCAACTGCACACCAGTACGTCCCAGAATCCTGTTCACTCAGATTTCTGAAGGTCACAGTGAAAACTGCTGCTCTTGTGTCGTCAAACAGAGAGAATTTTCCAGAATCAACCCATTTGTTCTCATTTTTCTTATCAGTCTTGATTAGGTCAGAGCATGCTGTTTTCCACTGTCCTCTACAAAAATACTTTGCATTGTCTGTATATTTTCTATCATATCTGCATGTGATGTTGACTCCTCCTCCTGAATATCCCGTCACACTGATGGAGCTCACCACACCTACAACAAACCAACATCTCAATACAACACCAGTGTATTCATAAGACTGAACAGAGATGAACTTTCAAATATCTTCAATAGTGTTCAAATCCAACTCAACATGAGCTGAAGTTAAAGTCTCTGCTGTTTTGAGTGATTTACTGTGAGTTCAGACTCTTACCAGGAATCATCAGCAGAGTGAAAGTCCAGATGATCTTCATTCTTCTCTCTTCTTCAGTGATCTTCTCTGTTGTTAGTAGATTCAGTTCTTCTGAAGATCTTGATGTGTGTTCAGATGAGTTCTGAGTGTTTCTTTCTGAGTGTTGTGGGGAAGTCGTGGCCTAATGGTTAGAGAGTCGGACTCCCAATCGAAGGGTTGTGAGTTCGAGTCTCGGGCCGGCAGGAATTGTGGGTGGGGGGATTGGTTGTGCAGTTCTCTCTCCACCTTCAATACCATGACTTAGGTGCCCTTGAGCAAGGCATCGAACCCCCAACTGCTCCCCGGGCGCCGCAGCATAAAATGGCTGCCCACTGCTCCGGGTGTGTGTTCACAGTGTGTGTGTGTTCACTGCTGTGTGTGTGTGCACTTCGGATGGGTTAAATGCAGAGCACAAATTCTGAGTATGGGTCACCATACTTGGCTGAATGTCATGTCACTTTCACTTTCACTTTCTTTCTTTCCTGGTTACATGTTTAAAGTGAACTGCTGAAAGTAACAGAGAGACACCCACTTCCTCTGAGAGAGAGAGAGAGAGAGAGAGAGAGAGAGAGAGAGAGAGAGAGAGAGAGCGAGAGCGAGAGATGGTTAATAATGAGGGAAGTGAAACTATTATTTCACACATGCTTCACATGAACATGCAGATACAACTCATAATAAAAGGCATTTTTTTACAGAGTTTTTAACAGAACTATTTTGTCATTCAAAGGCAAATTTTCAAATTCAAATTTATTTATAAAGCACTGAATAAAACAACAAAGTTGACCATAGTGCTGTACAAGCAATAAAACAATGAACAAAGAAAAAAAAATCGACAAATATGATCGAATTTGCGAGTGCTTGTAAGCAATCTTGCAGCCACATTCTGGACCATCTGCAGTCTATCTAAAACTGTATTTTGGGCACCATAATATAGCGAGTTGCAATAGTCTAACCTTGAAGTGATAAATGCATGAATTATTTTTTCCAGATCTTTCTGGGATAAAAAAGGCTTAATTTTGGAAATCATCCTCAATTTAAAAAAACTCGTTCTAACGATTTCATTTATCTGTTTATCAAATTTGAGTTCGCTATCACAAATCATCCCCAGATTTTTTACATGGTGTTTTCTAAACAGGCTCAGAGGACCCAGCTCAGTTTCAACTACATTATCAAGGTCGGAGGGACCAAAAAGAATCAATTCTGTTTTCCATTCATTAAGGCTCAAAAAAATTTTAGACATCCATGCCTTAACTTCATTTAAACATGCCAACAATCTTTCTATGGCAGGGGAGTCATTTGACTTAAATGGTATATACAGCTGTGTATCGTCTGCATAGCAGTGAAATGACACACTGTATTTACGCAAGATTGAACCCAAGGGAAGCATATAAAAAGAAAAGAGAAGTGGTGCTAAAACGGACCCTTGTGGAAGGCCACATGATAACAGTGATGAAGCTGATGTGCAATCACCCATACAAACAGAGAATCGTCTATTTAAGAGATAGGACTTAAACCAATTTAAGGCATTTCCAGAAATGCCTACACCATGTTTCCAGTAGGGGAAATAAGAATATTGTGGTCAACTGTGTCGAACGCTGCTGTGAGATCCAACAGCAGAAGAACAGTCACATTCCCTTGATCGGTTGCCAAAAAGATGTCATTAAATACCTTCAATAGCACTGTTTCTGTGCTATGGTGCTTCTTAAAGCCGGACTGAAGTACTTCACCGACATGATTTTCATCAGTAAATGACTCCAATTGAATCAGAACACATTTCTCTAAGACCTTTGCCAGAAATGGAAGTTTTGAGATAGGTCTATAATTGAAAAGAACGCTCTTATCCAGATTTTCTTTTTTCAGCAAAGGCTGGACTACAGCATGTTTACAATACTCGGGAACAATCCCTGAAAGTAAGCTTTATTTATTATAGAAACCATATATGGGCCAACCGATTCAATGGTTTGCTTTACCAGAGGTATCGGAACAATATCTTGAGGAGCAGATGTAGACTTCAGCTTAGAAACAATATTGTTAAAAGTAGAGATAGAAATAGGCTCAAATTGCGATAAATTAACAATAATTTCTAGTGCATTCGAAGGCACAAATGTACACTGCTGTATGTTATTCCGAACCTCTGATATGCGATCGACAAAGAAATGTAAAAAACTTTCACATAAATCAGTAGACAAAATAGGAGGTGCCTCTAATTTAGGATTCAAAACAGAATCAATTGTTGAAAAACAAAATCTCGGATTTTGGTGATTTTTCTCAATAGCATTTGCGAAAAAAAAACTTTCGTCCTAGCAGATTTTACAGCCCGTTGAAATTTAGACATATAGAAATTTAGAAATTTTCTCAGAATCATAATGTTTAATATTTTAAACCGTTTAAAAGTTTAATAAAGTGTTTCTTGAGTGCATCACATTCATGTTACACCCTAAAAAAATGATGCTATATAGCACTAAAAGCAGTTCTTTGGCTTCTAGTCAAGTACACCCAGCTGCACGTGTCGCCCCGCCCCATACCTACTCTGATTGGTTTGATCGTCTTTCATAGCCATGCATGATATGAAATGTGTGCGTAGTTTGTTTAAAAAGCTAAAAACGCTGTGCAGTTTTACAAAGCCTTCATTATAATGCACAGAAGAAATAAAAAAATATGTTAAATAAATATGTTAAATAAACCTGAAATAAATAAATAAATAAATAAATAAAACATTAACCTGTAACTCGCCATGTCCCTGAAATGATTGTTTTGCTAAATTAAACTGATCTTTAGGCTAACAGATGAACAACCAACTACATTTAATAAATGAATTGGGTTTATTATCCACAGTGGGAGGATCAAATAGAAGAATGAATTATGAATTAAATAATTTTTGTAAATTTGATCATTTCATATCATCGGAGTATGAGAAAGTATTGTTTTAATTTATATAGCATGATAAGACAATTATTTAATTTTATTGTTACGTATAATTATCTGTAACAGGCTAGTGTGTCTGCTGTGTGCTATTTCAATTTTTATGAAACTTTAATTTTCTTTACTACATTGCAAAGCATAGACTTTTCCTCCCTTTTATTTCAAGAAAATATGCTGTTCCTCATTATTTTAAAGTGAAGAAATCGAGAAACTTTTATTTCTACCGGCCAGTGATGATTCTGAAAGGACATACCAGTAATCTGTTGCTATAGTAACGAACGCAATTTCATGCGCATCATGGTCATATTTTAGTGCAGTTGTGTCACAGCCACTGCGGTCAAATATTGAGATAAACTATCATCTATTTATATTTAATTGGTATCTTCTCCGAGACCAATTTTGTGACCATTATTGAGCCGATTCTTTTCATTCAGCTGGAATGCTTAACGTGACTTAATGCATTAAATTTTTTTTTTTTTTTTTTTTTAAGACCAAACTCAGTAAACACATTACTAATAAAGTATTCTATTCACAGACAAGCAGGTGACTCCAGAATAAGAATGCAATGCTTTTAATTATGTGTAAAGCATTTTCCTCCCATAGAAAACTATTGGCCTAAAAGGAAAACGCTTAACGTGGCGTAATGCATTAAAACGTGTTTTAAAAATACCAAACTCAGTAAACATTTTTAATAAAGCATTGTATTTACAGATAAGCAGGTAATGGGAGGAAAATGCTTAACATGTAATTAAACGTGTTGCGTTCGAATTCTGCGCTCATATCTGCTTGTCTGTGAATAGAGTGCTTTATTAATCATTTGTTTACTGAGTTTTACTGCATTAAGTCATGTACTTTCACGTTAAGCATGTTTTAGAATGTTCCAGTGATTCATTCGTGAATTTGACTGGTCCATAAGATTAAACTTGCAGCAGCTAACATCTCGTGATTCAATAAATCAGACATAGTGAGACAAGTTAACAATAAACAACTGTGCATTATAATGAAGGCTTTGTAAAACTGCACAGCATTTTTAGCTTTTTAAACAAACTACGCACACATTTCATATCATGCATGTCAGAGTAGGTATGGGGCGGGGCGACATGTGCAGCCCCGCCCCAGATGCAGCCCCGCCTCGATCTGCAGGCTGCAGCCGGGTGTACTTGGTGTAGTTGGTGAAGGACAGAGTATGTTGTTTAAAAAGATAAAAACTGTGCAGTTTTACAAAGCCTTCATTATAATGCACAGTTGTTAGTTAACTTGACTCACTATGTCTGATTTATTGAATCACGAGATGTTAGCTGCTGCAAGTTTAATCTTCTGAACCAGTCGAATTCACAAATGAATCATTGGGACATTATAAAGCGCTTAACGTGAAAGTACGTGGATTTATGCATTAAAACGGTGTTTTAAAAACAACAAACTCAGTAAACAAATTATTAATAAAGCATTATATTCACAGACAAGCAGATATGAGCCCAGAATACGAACACGTGTTTAATTACGTGCTAAACATTTTCCTCCCATAACCTGCTTGTCTGTGAATAGAATGCTTTATTAATAATTTGTTTCCTGTTTTTTTTTTTTTTTTTTTTTTTTTTTTTTTTTTACGTTTTAACCTCTTAACCTGCGCCCCTATTTTTGAGCATTTTCTGAAAACCAACATTCCCAAATAAAAATGTCTGTAGCTCTTGAACCCTATGGTCTAAATTTATAGATCTGGTATTGTCTGAAACTAGACACTTAAACCTCCACATGATAAACTGTAAAAAAAAAAAAAAAAAATTGCAAATGTGAGATTTTACAAATTATTATTATTAACTAATGGCACTAACGCAAGAGGCTTTTATTTTGAAATTTGTATTAGGGAAAATTGCACAGTGATGAAGAGTCATGTGATCACAAGCATAATAATATTGTCATTTTTATTTATTTTTACATATATAATTTGTATTTCTTTGTTATTAGTTTGGTTTTCTCCCTTTCTTATGAAATTGTTAATCTATATAAAATGTTTAGGAAGAACTGTTTACGTGAGTTACGTCGTGTGTAAGCACGAGGGAAGAGCTGATGTAATTTCCGGTGCTCTCTCGCTTTCGCGGGATGTCATTGCGATGAGAGGTATGTTTTATCAGCTCCTCGAAAAAGTGTTCAAATATATTCAATTACTTGCTGGTTATGGATTTTCTACACAAATTGTGTGTGTTTGTTAACTTTTCTTTATTAAGGGATTAGTAATCCAAGTTATGAACGTTGTAAGAGTATGTTTAATCGAAGCGTGAATTCATGTAATGGTTGCCATTACACGTGCAGTATGCTGCTGAATTTCATTACATAACGATGCATACTTTGGTAAAACAGAGTTAAAATTTTTATGTTATGAGTTACCTACATGTTATGATTGTGTGAAGTTGTACCTGTTTATATTTAATGATCCATGAGAGGTTTGAATGTATTTGCTGTTATATAAATGTACATTGTAACAGTATGCAATGATTGACAGGCACTGCTAGACCTGATATTCTCCTGTTACTACCTGGCGGTGTCTGTTATACTTTAATACAGAAACTTCAGAAGCCGAAAGTAAACCACGCGACAACCGCATCATGGTGTGAGGTCTCTTTTATTATCAAAACACACAACGCAGAAGAAAACCCACTACATAAGCATTCAAGAGAACGGCGTTGAAACTTAGGTGTTAATTCTATCCCTGGCTGCATGCATCTCACCGGGTCTTTCTGCTGCCCCTCGCCGCTGCTTCTCATCACGCCCTCCAAAACACTATTAAACACCACAAAAACTCTTCTAAAGTCGACATTCTTTGCTGGAGAGATTCAGATGTAAGCTTTGGATAAAATCCGTTCGCTGAAAAACGCCTGTGTAGCGCTGCAACACTATCGTGAGTAACTGTTACCCCGCGGGCATAAAGACGAGAGCGCACGGACACACTGTACGTAACGGTGCAAACTGTGAATCACTGTAAACGTTCTGGTGGTTGGCTAACACTTCCATCTTTTAAAACTTTGCTGGCTAGTGACTCCTGGCCTGTTCTGGGTTATAACATCGCCTGTGATTGAAGGAGAGACACGAGGGAGGGCTCATTTTGCTCAGAAGAGACCGTTCTATAGGAAACAAAAGAATACGAATTAGAATCGACATTTAAGATATTTTAAATGACACTTTACAGAAGTTATAAAGCACTTAGGCGTAAAGGTGAGTTTTTTGTCGGAGTTAAGGGGAATGAGGAAGCTGACAAACTGGCAAAGGAGTGGTTGAAAGATCCTGAGATCAATATAAGAGATGAGTAAAGCTGAAATTAGGGGGCTGATTGGGACTGAAGTGAAAAAGAGGTGGCAGAGGATATGGGTCAATGAAATCAGAGGAAGACATCTGTATAGTATACAAAGAAATGTTGGGATGGAAAGAACAAGTTACTAACAGGAAAAGGGATGTGATAATGACAAGATAACGTATTGGGCATACAACACTAAATCAAAGTTTATATAAAATAGGTAAACCTGAAACTGGTAATTGCGAAAAATGTGGACATCCAGAAACAGTAAATCATATATTACTAGAAAGTAAAGCATGCAATAGAGAAAGACTTGAATTAGTTCAGGCACTAAAGGATATAGGGGTGTAAGAAATTATTCACTTAAGGAAATATTAGGAGAAGGAACAAATTATATAATACACGAGAAATTATAATTTTTTTTAAAGGATAATACAGAAAGACTTGAAATATAAAATAATATTATATATATATATATATATATATATATATATATATATTTTTTGCACCAAGTATATTCAACCAAGTAGTGCTCCATACTCCTATCCAGTAGGTGTAAACAAAGGAGGATCTTTCGTTTGTTCCCCTTTTTTTTCGTTGTTTTGGATTAAAAAGTGGGATGCATCTTGAAGAGTGGACCCTTACCTCGAAATGTGTGCTGGTGTTTCTTGGAATAGTCCGAGCTGACCAGAACTATAGGCGATGAAACGTAAGTACTGCCGTGCACTTTGTACATGTTTAAATTACCGGTCCTTCAGCATTTATGTTAACCCTTTCCTCTCTGGTGTATTGATTTAAAAAACAAGCTCAGAACATGGATATTGAGTGTTTTAGCTTTCAAATGAGATATAGTTTATGATAGTTAATTGAATATTTTTCTATAACAAAGGTTATTAAATTCACAGCCACGCACTTCCGGTCCGCGGACGGGCCGATGCGGGTTAAGTTGCGTTAAGCGTAGAATGTCACGAATCATTCCAGCTGATTGAAAAGAATTGTCTCAATAATGGTCACAAAATGAGTATAGGAAAAGATACCAATTTAATATATTAATTTAATATAAATAGATGATACTTTATAAAGTTTATCTCAATATTTGACCGCAGTGGCTGTGAGACACCTGCACTGAAATAAGAGCACGATGCATGAAATTGTGTTCGTTACTATAGCAACAGATTACAGGTATGTCCTTTCAGAATCATCACAACCAGTAGAAATAAAAGCTTCTCGATTTCTTCACTTTAAAATAATGAGGAGCAGCGTATTTTCCTGAAATAAAGGGGACGAAAGGTCTATGTTTTCCAATGTCGTAAAGAAAATTAAAATTTCATAAAAATTGAAATGGCACACAGCAGACACATTAGCCTGTTGCTGTGTCATTTATCAACTGCATGACAGATAATTAGATGTAACAATAATTGTCATATGCTATATAAATTAAAACAATACTGATACATCATTTTCACTTCCTTTCTTATACCCAGATGATATAAAATAATCAAATTTTCAAAAATTATTTAATTCATAATTCATTCATCTGAAGACCTGATCCTCCCTCTGTGGATAATAAACCCAATTAATTTATTAAATGTAGTGGGTTGTTCATCTGTTAGCCTAAAGATCATCTTAATTTAGCAAAACAATCATTTCAGGGACATGGCGAGTTACAGGTTAATGTTTTATTTTTTCTTCTGTGCATTATAATGAAGGTTTTGTAAAACTGTACAGTGTTTTTAGCTTTTTAAACAACATACTCCATCCTACACCAACTATGCACACATTTCCTATCATGTATGTCTATTAAAGACGATCGAACCAATCAGAGTAGGTATGGGGCGGGGCTACATGTGCAGCTCCTCCCCGCCTCGATCTGCAGGCTGCAGCCGGGTGCAGAACCATACCCAGATAGCGTTATTAAGTATGCATTGTAAATATTATAGATCTTTTGATTTGGTGAGTATCTGCTGTCTACAAACGTCTGAAAGATGTCTTTCAGATGTCAGTTTTACATACATTCTAAATCATAAACATCTTAAAGACATCTAATAGATGTCTAATTGACATCTAAAAGGAGATGTCCAATAGATGTTTTGCAGATGAGCAAACAACCTAAAAAATACATCTTGCAGGTGTAAATGCAGATGTTCTGTAGTGTTCAGAAAGTTTTTTTCCCCATCCTTTTTGTATTTTTCCCTGTCTTTACCTCTCAGGTCCTGTGATTGGAGGAGCACTCTGTCATTCTTCATTATGGGCGTGACAAAGCTTCTTAAGGAACCAATCGGAGTCTAGCGAGGGGGTATACGGAGTCAGAAGTGACGCTGGATGGGGCGACGCTTTTCTGGGGTTCGTGTTAGTTTGTTGGCCCTGCTGTCCACACATTGATTCTGT